>NC_134460.1:29830896-30130896 GCF_047948215.1 Lycorma delicatula
AATTGAAAGTAAAACTACTATCCAACTATTTACTTGTATTTATTAAATTCTGTTCAAAAACAAATAAATTTGTTTTTTATTGTAACTGCGTAGAATTTAATAAAGCCTCTTGTTTTTATATAATGATGACCTTTAATTTAGTCATCGTTAAGGGCGGAAAACATTGTGTTATTAATAATTAGTGTTTTATAAATTAATAAAAAAGGATGATGCCATTTTGCAATATAAATAAAAATGTAAATGTTCGTTTGTTCAAAATCTTAAATCTCCTAAAGTTTTTCATTGATTGCTTTGAAATTTTGACACAACGTTGCATTCAAATACGCGCGTGTTTTTATATACCTACTGTTTATATACCTAAGATGTGACCGGTAAAAAAACATGCTGTTTTTTTTTAAAACAGCGCTATATGTTGGACGTAAAAGCAATATACGCTATATTAAATATTTTACAATTCCATTTCCATGTTTCCGATATGTGTTTCCGCTATAAACTAAAAAAACTGTTGGACCGATTTACGCGCGGGGAAAAGGGAGAAAGGGAAAAATCGAAGAAGGTAAAAAGGGAAGAAGAGGAAAAGGAATAACTGGAAAAGAAAAGGAAAATGGGGAAAAGGGGAAAGGTTAAATTTTGTTAAGTTCCGTAATGTTCATTTTGTTAACGTTTTATCAAACTTTCAGTCGTGTTCATTTAATCTACATACACTCAAATCTAACAATAGCGAAGCATTACCGGTTCTGCTAGTGTTTTATAAATTTATTTTAAATTTATTTATTTATAGTCATTATTTAGCGCCGAAAATGTGTTAAAAATTGGAAGCTTATTTTAATTTAATAGTACTCATTAAATTTAATATTTTGTTCATTTTGATCCGTAGAATCAGAAAATTGATTATTAGTCAATTTTATTTTTTATTTTTTTGAACTTTTTACATATATATTATTCTAAAAAAAAGAATTTCTACGCCAGTTTTTGTAACATTTGAATACTCGGACACCCGGTGTGGACTCGGGTTTTATAATATCTAGTGGGATTCCAAATTACTTTTTTTCATAAATAAATAGAAAATATATATGTGTAGATCTTTGAACGTGGATTGATGGCTACAAATATGAATTGATAAATTTACAAGCTCCTTAATTAACAATCATATTTGGCTTACTTCTTTTCTGTTGTAATATATTTTTAACTTCTTTATCATTTCAAATCTAGTTTACCATATTTGTTTGCATCAGTACGCACGCGCTCGTTATTTAAGTTGGATTAATAAAACGTATTTTTATATTAAAAGATATTTTTATTTGATTGCATAATTTATGTATTTAGCGTAGGCCGTTTTGTTAGTATTTCATAATATATTATAATCGGTTGTCTGTGTTTAAATTTTTGTTCATCCATCTTATTTAATGAAGTGTTAACATTATTACGTAATTACTTTGTTAAAGTTTATTTTAAAACGACAAACAGCTCTGTAGAATTATAATTAATTATTAATTTTCTTCTGCATTTCAGTTACCTACAGTAAATGCTTACTCTTTCGTGAAATTATTTATGTATAGAAACGCTTACTTGTTTATCTGAGCAGGTAATCAATATTCATATCGCTTTCTGACGTTATTTATGTTAATGTAGTAGCTGTTTTTATCGTCGACTTCCCGTTATAACTTTATTCTCATCTGTTAATAAAAAAATATTTATTTCTGTAACTTTTTTTTTTATTGGTATCATCAACAGTAAGATGTATATGAAAGTGAATTACCGTACCTATATACACTGCAGAATAGTATTTCTCTCCAACCAAGCAATGAAATATACTGTTAGTTTTCAATATAGTTATTAGGTTTCATTATACCTGAAACCTTATTAGGTTTTTTATTTATTTTTTTTACTAAATTCCCTGTAACGTGAAAGATCTTTATCTAATTTTATGATACAAGAATATGATTAAACTTTAAATTTTACCTGAATATCATTTACCATCCGTATTAAATAAATTTGTTATTCTGATTAATAAATAATTACACTTTTATAGATCACATCAGGAACGGCTATCCTAAACGGCTGCATGGCATCTTACAGCGTCGCCTGTAGATGTTCTTTTTAGTTTTCCGTTCACAGCCAGTTTCAAATAAGGAGGTGTCGGAAGAAGTACGGTATGTGATCTGGAAACGTTGTATTACGCCGTGTAAGATATATGTTACTTGGTCAACAAGGATCGATATACTGGCATATGGTCAGCAAAATGGATTATTTTCGTTCTTTAGGATGTTTCCTATTGATCGGATCACGTTAACGGTGAAGGATATCGACATAATTTTCTTGTTCATTTTTTAGGTTACCCTAAATGAATTTGGTGGACACTGCTGTGAAAATCGACTAAAAAATTCCAATTTTTTTTTTCTTTCATTTCTTACGAACGAAATGTTTGTGTGTAGAAGTTTATATCGGTGTCCTTTTCACGAAAACGTTTTCTCTGCAAATCTTACATTAAAAAACTCGTATGATTCATTACGTAATTTATAAAATTTCTATCTTGTTCAACCATTATTTTCAGTGAAGTTCATTGGTATATCTTTCTGATCCTGGTGAAAATATTTTTAAAACAAATCTGTATAATATCTATTTTTTAGATCATTCTGGAGAATAATGAGTCAACTTTCCACTGATTTTCTAACACCTGGTGTTATTTCATCAACATATATCCTTCTACTAAACGGAAATCGCACAATTATTTGTTTTTTATTTTATTTTTGAGGTAGATGGATGCCCACTGTAAACATAATTATCGTCCATATTAACACGACTGACGGAAATTTTTATCATTTTCGAAACTATCAGAAATGTGAAATCTCCCTTTTTTTTCTTCTTTTTTTAAAATTATGTATATATATACACACACACACACACACATTTCTTACTGTCTAAAGGAGTTCTCAATAGAATATATAAAAAAGAACAGACCTCAGTTTAGTGTCTGTGTGCGCGCGTGGAGGGACTATTTTATTGTTATCCAGACTATAGGTTGTTTCTGAAAATACTGTGGTTTTATATAAAGTGGTTTGTGAATACCACTCTGCGTTATTGTAAAGCGTTTTAATCTAATCATTTTGTTATATTTGTTTCAAGGTACGTCCTGTTTGCCTATTGTAGAACGTAGTGCAGTGGGGGCAGTTTGTGAACGCCTCTGGTTTTAACAAACGAACGAGAACAGTTCTTTATTAGATTCAATATATATGTATGTGCGTGAACACGTTTTGTCTCAGTTGATTTTGATTTTGGATTGGGATTAAGTAACGTTAGAGATTACAAAAATACACAAACGGCCGCGATTCACTTCAAAATGACAGCCAAAATTAAAATTTTGTAATCTTTACGCAATAACGGTTAAGCTATCATGTTGGTTCAAATGTACTAATGTAAGATTTACTAAAATCCATATAATATATAAATATCAATTTTGTAAATTAAGTGTAAAGCCCCAAAATGGCGGAAAAACTAACTTTTTTATAATATTAAAAAATAAAATATATCGTAAAACCATCAAAACAGGAGATAAATAAATTATATTAACTGTGTAGGGTAAAATTGTATTAACTGTAAATTGTGGTGGGATAAATTATATTAACTGTGTGTAGGGTATGTAGAAATTAGAGATAATAACTTTGTTCTGTTAATATATTATCATTAATATTATTAATTGAGGAAATAGTAATAATAATAATAGAGATGTTCGTTCGGAAAAGTCTTGCTAGACTTTTCATTGATAACTCATTTTATTATGAACTCATTCTTTAGCGATATTTTGTTTTGACGTATGTATTTATCTGTGACGGTCGGCTATAGAAATTATTTAAAAATGTTTAATTACAGACTGAATCAAACTTTAATAATATAGAGTTTTTCAAACCGTTTGATAGCATTTTCATTCGACGTTTTTGCGATCAAGTGATTGTTCTCATCTCGGCAGCAGCTGATGTTACTACTGTCAAGGTTTTTAACTTGGATTTGTTTTTAAAAGTTTTATTTATATATTTTTTTTTTCTTTTTTAGTGTACGTTTAATGTTTTATCTGTTAATGTATACTAGATATTTTATTTTTTATTATTTTTTTTTTATTCTTCATAACGTGGATGCACTGATGTGTTTAATTCTGTGAAACTGTTAGTTTACCGTGAGGTTGGGTGGTTCCAGATATTTTTGAAATGTTTCTAATATTGTTTTCGTCGCATACTTTGACCTTCAGATTTTCCACTTGTATTTTTAAATTTTACTGTATTTTACTCTATTATATTTTAAAATTCAGTTGAACCTCAATGCAGCAACATCAACACAGCTTTAGACACTGATAAAGATCACCACGTGGAATATTTTGATATACTTAAAGAGAAATTATAATTTTGTGTAATTTTCATCTCTAATCATTACAGAATACGAAATCATTATACACGTATATTGTCTTTGGATTTAAACCTCCCTTCTTTTTGAAATTTACTTTAATGAGCTTACCTCAGATCGAAATTCAGTTAGGAATTTCGATCTTATAATCGTGCTTAAAAAATATATATATAAGAAAGCAAGCTTTTGTCGTGTTGCTTTTTATGGTAGTAACTGAAAGTTTTCAAAATAAACACAATGATTGATCGTTATTATTTCTTTACGTTTGATGCAAATAATATAAGGCAGTAAGGATCTTATGGGACCTTAGCCAAAAGTAAAAGCATTGAATAAAAAATTTATTACTGACTGCCGTTTTAAATTGACTATAAGAAGGTCGCTAGTTTGTAGTATTAGCTGTATTAGAAATAAGGTCGCCGTCCTACATTGCGTTCCGTAACATTGAATTGCAAACTGTTGTCAAGACTTGAGCAATACACTACTATGAAATAACACCGGTCGCCCGCCCAAAATTTTAATTATATCTCTTGTTGATTTCTATAAAATAAAAAAAAGTTGGACAATTTATAAATATGATATACTTTCTCGATTACGTTAGGCCATACTCCATTTAACGAAGTTTCACGGTGTATGTTATTGTCACATTTTAAATGCTAACTAAACCAGATGAGCGTTAATAGCGTTGCGATAATAATGCGGAAATTTACCATTAGAATAAATGAGTCAAACTATACGAGCGCCGATATCGTTGTCTATTGTTTGTTTAATTAGCAACCTCAATTATTGCCATTTTCATGATACGTGTATTTTAATTTTACTAATTACTGGTAAATAAGTTTATCGTGTATCGTTGATCGTGTATGATTTCCATTATCTAATTGCTTATTGGAAAAAATCGGTATGACCTTCCTAAATTCAAATTGATGGATAAAACGAACCGAAAAAAGCCTGGTATTATTTTCTCCCAACCCTTTTTTATTAAATTACATAAATGTCAGCTGAATAATTTTTGCAATATACAACTTAAAACTTGCCCCCCGTCAAGGTGTTGAAACTAACGTCCATCCAATTCTATGCACTTGTCAATTCATTTGACCTTGTTCCTGACTACTCTTGTTATCGCTACTGTGTATATTTCCTGGATGGCATTGATAATGCTTCTTTCAGTTCTTGTAGAGTGTGTGAATTGCTTCTATAAACAATTTCCTATAAACAGAAAGAACTTTAGATTAGTAAGATTAGGAGATCTTGGTGGTCACAATCCTTTAGAAATGATTCTTCCATTAAAAAAACCCTGTAGTATCTCCATAGTAACCCACCGGGTTGTTCTAGTGGTGAACGCGTCTTCCCAAATCAGCTGATTTGGAAGTCAAGAGTTCCAGCGTTCAAATCCTAGTAAAGGCAGATACTTTATACGGATTTGAATACTAGATCGTGGATACCGGTGTTCTTTGGTGGTTGGGTTTCAATTAATCACACATCTCAGGAATGGTCGAACTGAGACTACACTTCATTTACACTCATACGTATCATCCTCATTCATACAGGAAAAAGAAAGTTCTCCATAGTAGAGCGAGCCGTGTGGCAAGTGGCGCCGTCTTGCTGCAACCTGCTGTCACACTCATCCTCTTACAATAAGACTATGATGAACTGTTGGATAATTTCTTGGTTCACAGCAGTATCTATAGTTTTTTTTCAAAAAAAAACGAGGGTTCAGTTACTCGTCTCCTTGAATTCGCACACCATACACCTACTTTTTTTGTGGGTTTTCAGTAGCCCAGGTCTGGTGTTCTGTTTTAACTTATCCACCAAGGTGAAATCAAGCTTGATCTAAAATACTAAAGTTGCATCTAACGAAGTTCTTGAATCGTTGATAGTAGTGAACCCTTTGAGTATAATCAGCATTAGTTAGTTTATGGAAAATCTGCAGTCGATATGGATAATATTTCAGCATTCTCCTTCAGTGTGAGTTGAACCTAGTGAATGTTCTTTTCCGGGCTTAAAATTCAAAGATTTATGAGGAGATCTTGTGACTGACTCTTTAATGTGCTGTACGACCTGTGCATCGTTAAAACTGACTTGTGTCGGACACGTTTCTAGTTTTAACACAACGTGTTTCGCGAATTTTTTATTTAACTTCTGTATAAACTTTTCATTGGTGCTTCCTTTTCAAATTTGTTCCTGAACTTTCGCCGATAAACAGCATGTGATTTCGTTTTTAAATAAGTTTACATGACCATTATACGTTCTTCAACGGTTAACGGATTTTTTTATGCGCACGATTACGCAACCTTGTTCAAAGGCCAGTGCTCGACACAGACCGACAATACTCGATGTGCAGACAATAAACAGTCTTCCCTACTCCAGTTCCAGTCGTACCAACATCTCCCATATTATTTTACCCATTACTACTTTTTGCTGCATCTGGCACATTCCCTTTCTCTTGGAACTTGTCGTACAGCCGTTTGATGGAGGACTTGTTTGGAGCATTCCACACCGCACTTTTCTGTGAAGGCATTCTGGGTCTGGGCAAAACGGGCACATCTAATCTATCTGGAGACAATGAATATTTTCTGCTACATTATGTAACCCATTTTTCCTCAATTAAACCTTCAACAATAGAAGGAAATATTCTTCCATAAGGATGCGCGTCACTTTTTGAATACCTTTTAGTAAAGTGTCTAGACGAAAATTCTGAGTTTACACACCGATTAGGCCTGTACGATGAAAGAGGTAAAACGTTGTTTATTATCTTCTAAGTGTTCCCAGCTCGGTATAATATGAACTATAAAAGCTAATCTAGTTTTTAAAATATTCATAATTTTTTTTCTATTAATAATTTAACTTGGAACTAAAAATTGATAAAACAATAACTTAATACGATGAAATATAATTTTGAAGTTGATTCTATTTTAAATCAGCTTTAGGTGAAGTACAACAGAGAATAGCGGGAAGAAACATACTTTAAGCTGCTAAAAATAACACTAAGGTTCTTTGTTTGGTAGTTGGCTTCTTGTAATTCCTATCATATAATTCTTTTTTGATTGTGTTCAGTGTAATTTAAATATCCGTTTAAGTAAAACAATATATCCGTATGTAAAGTTTTAAAAGTTTTTTAACGTGACGTTTTTCTTTAGATATTTAGATTGACATTTTAATCACCGATTACTTTTTAAGTTTATGAATAACATTTCTCTTATCTGCAGTTATTTTTTTTTTACACGAATGCCCAGAAAGTAGTATATAGTATATTTAGGGTGTATGTATGTATGTATGTTTGTTCCATGGTAGCAGCTCAAAGGCTGAATAGATTTAGACAAATGACCCCGCGTTGGAATTCTTACGTTACCGGAAGTGTCATAAGATATATGTTTAAATAAATTTAAAAAATATATATACTATTTACAAAATTGTCACCCACACGCTCTTTAATTATCCTATATTAAAGAGCAATTTTTTTCTTTGGCAGCCGTGTTTTTTAATATTTATCTCTTATTAACCGTATCATATCTGTTACTGTTTTATATATATATATATATATATATATATATATATATATATATATATATATATATATATAAATTATCTTAGGATTTATAAAGATTTAAAATTAGCAGTTTAAAGATTAAACTGATATTTTTTACGAATTTAAACATAAAAAATTTATACGAAGATTTTTTTAAAAGAAAAATCAGTAAGAGCCTGTAATATTCAATAACCTTAATACATTTTAAACAGGTAATTAAACATTTTACATTCTCTTTTTTTTGGAAGTTACAAAAAAAATCCCTTTCGGCACGCTGGAAGGCGGAGGAAGATTTGATCGGTGCTAAGTAGGTGATAAAAAAAATTCCCACCTTAAAGTTAAGAAAACCTTCAAATTTACTCAATACGACAATGGTTGCACGTGAAAAAAAAGTTTCACATGTTTAGCATACAACAAGCCTCATCTTCTTACAGTTCCAGCAACATTTTGGTCATCCCTTTGCTGTAAGGATTGGTCATATCAAAAATTGTTTCTGAGAAACATTTTAGCGAATTTTAGAGAACAACGATTACTTTAAACAGTTTTGATACTGTGCCTATTAAGGTAGGTACGGTTTTTTGTCTTCAAAACCCCATATTTTCCCACCCTCTGGGCCAGTGGTTGGTGATATCAAAAAACTTTACTTAGATAAGTTTTAGGTCCTTATCCAAAGAATAGTAGGAACTTTAACGAATTCGATATTTTACTTAGTAAGAATGTTATAACGATATTTTGTTTTTTTCGAAAAAGCTACCCCATTTCCACCCCTATGGTCCGATTTTTGGCTGTTAACAAACTCGACCGAGATTTGAGTCGAGTTATTTTTAGGGAACAATTGGAAAGTGTTTGGCGCAAAATTACTGCAGTTATCGTGTCCACAAAAAAGTGAAATACATATATATAAACTTTTGAGCTGACGGTGGTATTGGGGTCTGGGGGATGTGAAACGCGAAAATATGTCGAATATTTTCCAGAATTCGAATCATGTACCCGTTACAATAGGTAGCTTTCTTATGAAATCTACCTAAAAACTAAGTATGCCAATATTCTTTGGGTTCATTTATTAATGGCACTTTCTTGAGAATGGCTGTACACAGTCACCTGAAACTAAGGCCAACTAACGGAGTGTAACTGCGCATACAGCCTGTTGCGAGAAACAATTTTTTCCAGTTATAAAAAATGTTTCTGTTTAACCATTTATTTGCTCTATTTTTGCGTATGGACATTATGAATTTGAGCGTATCTCGGTTTCCATTTCTCGGAGGATCGTAATGTGCTTCAGTTTACTTTAGAACGTCGAAGTAGATGTCGGGCTGGATATTGTAGGAGGTAATTGGGGATATCACTGCTTTAGTCATACTCTTACCAACCATGCATTTACAGAGCTATTAATAATTGAAAAACTTTTAATGGTCTGTGTTTTGAATTTCAATTAGTTGTTTTATAGATGTCGTTGGATTTATGTCCACAAATCTCGTTCCGATCTTAAAATATATATATATATATATATATATATATATATATATATATATAAATATATATTTTTTTTTTTTTTTTTGAAAAAAAGAAAATACAGACAATTGCGAATAAGGGAAAATGAGATTAGATAGGGCACATCTCCACATGACCCTTTTCATTTACGAATATTTTGATGTCTTGAACCAGTCCCTTTAAGTTTGGCTAATACCTCCCAAGACACATTTATCAATCTTCAGAAAATTACAAACTTTATTGGCGTAAAATCAATATTTACATATTAAAAAAAAAATAATTATAATTTTTCTTAAAAGATTTTAATTGATCATTTTGGTATTATGACATGGCCTTGTATCTTAAGTTTTTATTTTTTTAAATTTTAATACAGTTTCAACTATCTCTTTAATTTTTGTTAAATTCACCACGTAAGCAAGAGGATGTATGTGCGTATGATTGTTGCCATAATCAACCAATCGTAGATTATATGATAGGAGAAAAAGTCATTCACTAACTTGTCATAGTCGTCACTACCAAGATTAACAGTCACCACGTGTCATTTTTAATAGGAAGAGAGAGAAATGAAAAGTTTTGGCAATCTTGTTTTTACTGGACTGAATACGTCATTATATATATATATATGTGGTTTTCAAGCCCAACAAAATGCAATTGATATTTTGCTCTACAAGTTTGATTTTACTTCTAACTCGACACAGGGTCTGGCATTTTCAGAGCAGTTTCGGCTAATGTAACTTTTATCATAGATGTTTTATATAAATCATAGCCACAATAAACCCCAGGTCGAGTGATACAGAACAGCAAATTAATGTATCACTTTTTGTGGAAAACAATACCCTACATTCAGTGGTACCATTTCAGTAATAATATGATAGTAATGATATAATGAATGTCAAATGACAAAAATGTCAAACCAGAATTCGATTTCAAAGCCTTACAAATAAAAGGTTTCGCTACCACTCCGTAGATGAGAGGAGACAGGATTCAATTTAAATACCGATATATTCGTTGCGTAGTGGTAGCGCCTCGGCCTGTCATCGGGAGGTCCCGGTTTCGAATCCCGGTCGGGTATGTCGTTTTTCTTACGCTACAAAATTTACAATTTCATATTCCTACGCACAAGCTTCGATCTTATGTTGTAGTGAATCAGTTCATCAAGACACAAGTGATAAAATTAAAAATGTTCAAAACCCACGAAATCGTTTTGAAGAATCATATCTACTGCAGCGCCCCCTGGTGGCTTATAATCGTAAAACTAATTTAAGAACTTGCCCTGAGGTGGATAGGTTTGATGTATAAAACCACATCAAAATCGGCCCAACCGTTTTAGAGGAACACATCTACTGCAGTGCTCTCTGATGACCTATAACCGTAAAACATGTCTAAGAATCTGCTCTGAAGTGATACCTATGTAATTTAAAAAACCGCATCGAAATCGATCCAGTAGTCTTTGAGGAAAATGGTAACAGACACGCACACACAAAACCTTTTACCCCAAACGCATATACCGTCTCCGTTCAGCGCTCACTGGTAGCCAACAACCGTATAAAACATTCCTAAAAACCTGCTCTGAAGTGATACCTCTGTAATGCAAAAAACCGCATAGAAATCGGTTCAGTAGATTTTGAAGGAAATGGTAAGGTATACACACACAAAACCTCTTACCCCAAACGCATATACCGTCTCCGTTCCGTCGTGGATAAAAATAAATTAAAGCAATTTGTTGAATGATGTCTAAATTAATTTCTATTATTGTTTTTATGATTATTTCCTGTAATCGATATAAGTTTATAATGTTTTATCTTGCATAATTACGTTTCATATACGATTTTATCTATACGAAATCGTTTAATAAACGGAGTGTTTACAAAAGAACGCCTCTGTTTCAAGTATTAAACAGAATTATATTTAAAAGTATTATTTACGTTAATGTATATTCTGAAACTGTAAATTCTGAAGTTTTTTTTAGTGTTCAATATACTTCGATGTGTGCATCATGCGTTGTACTGTACACTTCCAGACGGTAATCCAGCTCTTCCCACGTACTCACCAGCATGTCGGGTGCAGAAGATCACACAGTGGTGCCAACCGGGACGAATATTTGCGATGAAAAATTTAATAATATAACGAACATAAATATGAAAACCGGATGTTTTTACAGATTCCATTAATTCATTACGATTTTTTGTAACCAAGGAGTTCTTTCATAAACTCCTCGTTTATCAACTACATTTATTTATGTGCTTTGAAATACGTTTTTCAACGTGTTTTTTTTTTTTAATTCTTTACTTTTTAGTTAATCGGTAGAAATTTGTATCTATCTTTATTTTAATCTCCATATAATCATTATCATTCGCGTCGTTGAAATTAATCATTTTATTCTTACTCCATGAAAAATCAGTGAACTCGTTTTAGAGTTCGGGATCGCAAATATGCATCCCGAACATATTTATCCATGTTCCTGGAATAGTTGTGTAAAAATACATAAGTTCGTATGAATCTTTGTAATTAAGTCTACTTATAAATGTTGGTAATTCTCTTTTTTCCAGAATATGTAGAATCTTTTATTAACTTTTTTCTTACGACGTAGTACATCGAAATATTGTAAAATATTTATTACAGTAAGATTTTAGTACTTCAGTTCAGAAAAGTATTAAATAACTTTAGATACTAGACCCATTTTTTTCTTTATAAAGGCGGTTTCAACTTTGAAATTTACTTAGAATTATCTTTTTCGTCATCGTGTACATGTTAGGTACATTTATTACATTATGCGGGTTACTTTTTATATTGCTGAAATTTTGTATGAAGATACACAGGATGATTCACGAAGAATATAACAGACTCTTTCTGCTGGTAAAAATAAAAAAGAAATTTCGTATAAAAATAAGTTCAGAAACCCTTTGTTAGCAAGTGTCGGCTGGCGAAAGATTTTGTCCTGATTTTAAAATTTTGTTTAATTTAATGTTTAATTAAAATCTGCCACATATTGATATGTTTCAATAAACTTCAAAATTGATACGTTTTTATTTAGTTTCTGTGGACTTTACTCGTATTATTTTACTCAGATATTCTGAGTAAATGTGTTTTTCGACTCCAATCTCATGTATTTTACCCCAGATCTCTCGATTGCTACTAAAAATAGAGTTCTGAGATCAATTTTTTTTTTTTTCAATTTTTCAGGTCAGATTTTATATAAAACTTCAAAATTTATCCCTTAATTTGGCTTCCAAGAATTATATATATAGTCTAGCTTAATATTACCGAAGGCGCTGAATCAGGGCGAAATCTTTTGCCAACGGACATCCACTAACGAAGTATTTCCGAACTTATGTTTTTATGAAATTTCTTCTTTATTTTCACCAATAGAACATGTCGTGAAAGTTTGTTAAAAAATTGTTATTTCTATTCGCCGAGTTATAATCATTACCTCCTTTTTACACTGTAATTTTCACAGATTGTTGATATCTCTCTTTCTCTCTGAACAATTAAGAGCTTAGATGTAAATTTTGCATCGTTTCTTTACCATTTATCGGTTGGTTTTTATTCTCAACATCAAAATTTTTGAGTGTTCAGTTCATGAGTATTGTAATAAAGGGAAGTTAAAAGGTACGCTTCCTGCTTTTAACTTGTATGTAGAATATTGATTTTTACGTAAAGGTGTCCCATGCTATAATAGCGTTCAGTTTCCTAAACATTTCTAAGATACTTTTTAAATGTACATTCTGTTGTAAAATCAACAATAAATATATGATTCGTAAATTCCGAAGAGTAATTTTTTTTCTTAAAATGTTATTGTATATGTTACAGGTAAAAAATTATTTATTCTCACCGGCAAGTATTTAATTTTTTAGCCCGCTCTTTTGTAAGTAATTCTTTCAAGTACAAGAAAACATATTTTATCTCTGAATGTACGATAAAGATATATACACTGATAGAAGAGAAATATATACAAGATATATATATTATTAGAAATTGAACCGCTTTTTAGCGTTACTACGAGAAGGTTGTATTTAAAAGTTCCCGGAACGTTTATTTTATAAAAATTGTAATTAAACAATTTCGCATGTGGTTTCTTCGGCAGCTGTATATATTTTACCGATGTTTAGACATTTCTGAAAACTGTACTGTAATTAATTCTTAGAAACCTACTTCAGATGCTTGCTTGTCATCGGCTTACTTTTTCTTTATTTTCTGTGAGGTAAAAGTAAAGGATCAGCTACTCCCTAGTCGGGGCAGTAAAGCGCTGATCATTGAAACTTGTATTTTATTCTTGTTATTATCTCTAACTTTGACGTTTTAAACTAAACGAAAAATTTGACATTTTTTTATTGTTCAGTTATGGGTTTTTAAAGCCCATCAGGACTAGGAATGGAGGGTGGTGTGGCGGCCGGAACGTCACCAGGTGGGTGTCTTCCCCACGGGGTTGGGATGTTCAGTTATGGGTATTTTGAACTGCGATGTTATGTGCACGTTACACAAAAACACAGCTGCTGTTATTGTTGAAGGGATGTAGTAGAGTAGGAACCCGGGTGGCTAGGTTAGGTCCGTCTGGGCAGTTGATTGACCGGGCGCTTCGGCAACGAGCCACGGTTAGTTTAAGTGGTGTCAGTTTGATTTGATAGCTGATTTGGAAGTCGAGAGTTACAGCGTTCAAGTCCTAGTAAAGCCAGTTATTTTTACACGGATTTGAATACTAGATCGTGGATACCGGTGTTCTTTGGTGGTTGGGTTTCAATTAACCACACATCTCAGGATTGGTCGAACTGTGAATGTACAAGACTACACTTCATTTACACTCGTACATATCATCCTCATTCATCCTCTGAAGAATTATCTAAACGGTAGTTACCGGAGGCTAAACAGGAAAAAGAAAGTAAAGTTTGATTTGATAAGCCGTCGGCGGAGTTGCGGCCGCTGCCAACGGGCATGGTATTCCTTGTCCCGGGGGGATGCGGTCGCGCTTCGACGGAGGCGTTTTTATGAGCACACGACACTGTCGGCGGGACGTGGCTGTGTGCCGCTTCGGTGGCATGCAGTGGCGTTTCGACGGTGGTTAATGGAGGAAGGTGAATGTCACGCGGGACTCCGCGATGGAGCTGAGTGGGAGTAGGCGTTAATTCTCCTCTCCCCGGTAGACCGCAACGGAGTCCGTTAGCTTTGCACTCATGATGAGTTTAATGTTAGCGGGGGTTTAGCGGGGGTTTGCCTCGAATCCGAGACATTCAATGAAATTGGCTCATTAATTGGTTAGAACTAGGCGCGAGGTCTTTAATCCGCGGTTAGGCTTCTAGCTTAGTTCCTGAGGGCGACGTGGTAGGTGCAAGTGTCCGTTGTCTTCTTCTGAAGGCATAAACTTAAAACTATCTCAGGGTGAATTTACCCTCTTTACAGATGTCCCTCTGGGCAGCTGCATCGGTGGCATCTCTGCGGGGCCTGAACTGAACGCTGTGGTATGTGAGAGCGAGAAGATGTCCTCCGTTAAAGCCACTACTGGCTAGGAACGGAGGGAATGGTGTAGCGACCGGACACGCTACGAGGCGGGATCTTCTCCCCTCGAGAGGGCAATCGAGATGCTGTTGTTGGAGAGGACTAAAAATGCGATGCTGACCATATTTGTGACCTAATGTACTATCCCAATTTAAAAACAGTAATTTCCTTGTCAAAAATACTGCTTTTAGCTTGTGTAATAGGTAAAGAAAAGCCGGTTTTACATCCAGTTAAATTTACCGTGTTTAGAAGTAAAAAAATGAACTTTCATTTTCTTTTTTAATGAACGAAAAAAATGTATTAATCTATTTATCGGATGTACGTTTTCAGTGTACATAGAAACATAATTTAATGGAAAAATTGACATATTAAATAACGGTAAGGCTATAATTTTCAATTTTTTATCTTCATGCTAAAACATTTTTCAATGTTTTATTTTCATGCGAAAACGAACGCGTTTTTATGTAATTGAAAAAACTTTAGGGTAGTTACAGAATACAGAATTTTTTTTAAAATCACCTTATACTTAATTACACGTTACTGGAGATTAAAAGTTTGAGCGGAAATCTTTTTATTCGATAAGCCTTGAGAAGGGTAATTTATTATTTTTTGTCTCTGTAGCTTCCACAACGGGTGCACCGAATTCATTATTTCAGGCCATTCGTCTTAGTCATTCTTGTGACACTAGTATAGTTTTTGAAGAAAACGAAGTGAGAGTTGATAATCATAAATTACGGCCAAAAATTGTTTGATATTTATCTAGTGATGTAATCGTGTAAATAATATTATAAATTAAAAATAGTTACTTAAGATTAATTTACTGTTAGCAATTTTTATTTAAAATTTAAATTATTCAAAAATACAAAAAAAATATAAATAAATAATTGTATATATAACTTTTTAAAAGTTGAATATTTTAAAAATTAATATTAAAATTTAAAAAAGTTTAATTTTGAATATTCTTGAATTTTGTTGGAATAATACTGGATGCCTACGATTAAAAAATTATCTTTAGACTGATTGTACGATCGAATCCTGATTGTAATGAGGTAATTTTCCGTAGATTTTTATTTCTTTTTTATTTTCCACGTACTGTTTGTAAAATGGAAAGAAAAAGCTATGCTTAAATTAATATTAAAATCATTAATTAATAATAAAAATCTCTATATAGATTAATCTCAAGCCTTAAACAGTCATTGTCAGAACGTGTTAAGGAATTAAATTCAAATAAATAGAAAAACAATTATAAAAAACAAAAAATAAAACTAAAACAAATTCTACAAAGCACTATAAAAATCTCATGTATGTTTATGCAATAAAAAAAAGCAAGACTGATATTACAAAAAATTTTAAAAACTTTCTTTATAGTAGGTTAATTTGGATTTCAAAAGATAACATCACGTATTGAAATGTCTAATATATTTATAAAATATCTAACAAATTTTCAATCAAACATTTACTATGCAAAGTATCAAAATAGTGAAGTTTTTATTTCATTTAGTGAACCGCCAGGAGCTGTGTGAGTGGTACGGAGCCGAGTGAATCGTCAGGAGCTGTGTCTCATCATTCTGCCCGCCAAAAATCATCTGTATATATATATATATATATATATATATATATATATATATGAATGTAGTCAAATTCGAAACTCAAAATGTTTGAAATTCAAACATCCGGTTTGAATTACTCCAGATGAGTAATTCAACCGTATGTCAAACCGGCTTATTCTAACCGAATAAGCCGTACGGCTTACGTACGGTTTTCTTTAAATATTATTAGTAGAGTTCTGTATCTTCTTTACTGTGTTAATTACAGTATTTTTATATTCATGTATCTATTTAATATTCCCTATTCTATTCAAAAACTTCAGTACAAAGTTTTTGTCACCGGATTTGTCATCTGCGAGCCCAAAACTCCGCATAGCCGTTTTGAAGATTTTGCAATTTTTTACACCCACACCCTTAATTTACTTCCGTACGGAGAGTTGTTTGCAAAAGTAATGGTGGAATATTGTATTGTTACCCGACTTTAGTAACTGTGCAAATTTTCATCAATCGGCAATATCAGGAAGTATGTTAAATTAAGGATGCAAGATTTGAGGACAGACATAAAAAAAAAAAAAAACATTTTGAGTTAAAGAAAAGCAAATAAAAAAAGGCCTGGTATCCCTATTCTGGGAGTTAAGAGGCAGGCATTAATAGTTAAGATCCGCCGGCTTATAAAAGGACACTCCCCCGGATTGTGTTATGCGTCACTGTCGAATCCGATCCGGAGAAAAAGGGAGAGAAAAAAAAAGTTAAGGTTAGCAAATAATACAAAAAAACATATTTTACAAATATTAGTGACTAAAAATTTATACATATCAAATACATATCATATACATATCATTAAATTTTTTTTTCATTTAACTTTTTAATTAATCCATTCTTGTATGAATGAATAAATTACATTTCTTACTTGATTGAATTAACGCATGTCTAACTGATTTACAATTGAAATACACAATTTAATTATTTGTTTCATTGACTTATTTGAAAATATATTTATTTATTGTTAATCTTTATGTTATTCACTAAAATATTTTATGTTTACTTTCCTTTTAATTGCTTTCTGTTTGTTCGTTGATTTTTATGATATAAATAAATAACCGTATTATTATTCACGTGAATCGAATGTATTCAGATATCGATAGTGCAAGTGGTGGAAATAATCGTATAACTAACATAACCATCTGGAGTAACGTTTTATGGCTAATTTATTTTTTAGCCACGGTCAGTTATTCATGCTTGAATCTTCTCTAAAGAATTCTACGTAGATCAGAGAAAATTTGATTTATTATCAGATCAGCAGTATTTAATTTACGCTCAGCTTAACAAAATAAATAAATAAAAGTAATAAAACTAGAGATGGAATTGGTGTGAAATTTTTATTCTGAAGTCTATTAGAGTATATTGTCATTTTAGCTTAGTACGCAGGTGTATATCGCAACCAGACTAACATCTAATGCTTAAATACGGTTTTCTTTAAATATTATTAGTAGAGTTCTGTACCTTCTTTACTTTGTTAATTATAGTGTTTTTATATTCATGATCTATTTAATTATCACTTTTTAACTGTATAATTGGATTTATCGGGTTTTTTTGCCGCAACGACGACATTTTGATTTATCATGTTTTTAAAATAATTTCAATAAATTTTAAATTGGTTATTGATATTTTAATTATATAAACGTCAGAAAAAATTAAAATCTATTAATTTTTTACTGTCGTTTAATATTTTTTCGTGATGTTAAATAAATAATATTTTTTAACGAATTTGTTATTACGCACAGTTGACGGTTTGTTCGTCATTACATGAATCGTGGTTTTAAGTTGTTTTAGTCTTTTTTATCTATATATATATATATATATATATAATTTTTTTTTGTCTTCAGTCATTTGACTGGTTTGATGCAGCTCTCCAAGATTCCCTATCTAGTGCTAGTCGTTTCATTTCAGTATACCTTCTACATCCTACATCCCTAACAATTTGTTTTACATATTCCAAGCGTAGCCTGCCTACACAATTTTTTACTTCTAAAATATATATTATTTTATTTATAATTAAATAAAATATATATATATATATATTATTTTATTTAATTATCCATTTTGGTGTTTAATATTTTTTTCTGAAATGAACTAACCAATTTTATCGGCCTTATTATAAGTTTGTTAAATGAATAATAAAGATAAACCTTTTAAGAAAACTTATGGATTTCATTCGAGTAAAACTGTATGAATTAAGGTACCTAGAAATTAAATACAAACGTAAGATTTTTTTAAAAACGAAACTTTTCAAAATGTGGCAGATTTTAACTATGTAGCCATGAAGTAAAATTTTCGTTATTACTAAACAAAAGGATTCTATATTTTAGGAGAATAAACAATCAAAATTAAAAAAAAAAAATCAAATGAAAACAACACATCAATAAAACAAACATCTTGTGATGTTTTAATCACCTAATAAGGATGAATTGCCGGCCTCTATGGCGCGAGTGTTAGCGTCTCGGCCTTTCATCCGGCATGGATGAAAGGCCGAGACGCCTTTCATGAAATGCCTTTGTGAAAATATTAAAAAAAAAAAAAAAAAAAAAAAAAAGGTGAATCAACCCACCGAGTTGGTCTAGTGGTGAAAGCGTCTTCCCAAATCAGCTGATTTGGAAGTCAAGAGTTCCGGCGTTCAGGTCCTACTAAAGGCAGTTACTATTACGGATTTGAATGCTAGAACATGAATATCGGTGTTCTTTGGTGGTTGGATTTCAATTAACCACACACATCTCAGAAATGGTCAAACTGAGACTACTTACACTTCATTTACACTCATACATATCATCCTCATTCATCCTCTGAAGTAATACCTGAACGATAGTGGTTCCTGGAAGCTAAACTGAAAAAAAAGGATGTATCATCTTGTAAAAATACAAATCTTTAATTTACGATTATCAACAACAAAAAAAGTCTCTCTCGCGCGCGCGCTTAATTATAAAACAATTAAAAATATTTTAAATAATTTTAAAATAACAATAGAAGATAGTTATTTGAAAGGTTACAAAAATATTAAATAATCTCCGTCTTCAACTAACATATTGTGAAACATATATAACACGTTTTTTATTAAATTAAATCGACTGGAGACACTGCAATCTAAAAATTTCTTTATACATAAATGGATCCCACAACACTCCCGGTGTTAATTTTTTTCATTTTGTAGGAGTATCATTGCATTACTAATCTTGTGCAGAATAATAAGCATAATGGGAAAAATTATCAGTTATTGGTTGAGAACTAGTATTAGTAAAACCTATTAAATAGTTTTTTCTATATATATATATATATATATATATATATAACCATATCGAACGTCATTATATTTTTATTATAACATTCAAAGCTCTGTTACCGAACAGTAAAATGAATATGCTAGTGGCGCATTTAATTAACTCCATATAGATCCCCTATAAATGTGTTCTCTTCATTATACTGCAATTCAGCCTTTCACAATACGAACTCTAGACTTTTAAGGAAAACTTTTTAGTCTCTTTTTTTCTCCCTTTTTTCTTTTTCTGTTTAGCCTCCGGAACTACCGTAAACTATTACTTAAGAGGATGATATGTGTGAATGTAAATGAAGTGTAGTCTTGTACAGTCTCAGGTCGACCACTCCTGAGAAGTGTGGTTAATTGAAACCCAACCACCAAAGAATACCGGTATCCACGATCTGGTATTCAAATCCGTAACTGTACTTGACTAGGTACAGTTACTTGAATACTAGATCGTGGATACCGGTATTCTTTGGTGGTTGGGTTTCAATTAACCACACTTCTCAGGGGTGGTCGACCTGAGACTGTACAAGACTACACTTCATTCACATATCATCCTCTGAAGTAATACCTTACGGTGATTTCCGGAGGCTGAACAGAAAAAAAGAGACTTTTAAGAAATGTAAGTGGATGTTAGATCCACTCCATAGGAATGTATGCACAGACATTTCAGTAGTATTACCTTACTTTACAGAAATATCTTTCTATACAAATTTATAAAAAATTTAATATAAATATGGATCTGAATGCGCTTCGTTTTTAAATTTTGAGCAGTCAAACTTTTCCCATTTTTCACCATTAAAGTTAAAAAAATGGAATTTTCCGTTTCTGTGAGCGCAGTTTATACATAAAATAAACGATTTTAGGTGGAATTTTAATTAAACAACCCAACTTTGAACGTTTGTAAAACTGTAAACTAATAATTTCTCTGATAAAATATTTAGCCAAAAACAAAAAATATGAATTGCTTTTAAATGATAATGTATTTACTGTAAATGTAAACGATTTAATTCTCTATAAAAGTAACAATTTGTTATTTTGTTTATAAAAGTAACAATAAAGGTGTTTTAATATAAGGTGTAAGCCTGTTTCAGTGAAAATTATATGCTGTAATTATTACTTAAGTAAAAATTAGCGCATATTTTTATATCATTTTGATTATAATTAACTTTTCTCGACATCTTTGTTAAGAATTAATTCTTAAAAGATTTGAGGAACTTTTTTATTGACAAGTAAAAGGAGCAGATCTTTTTATGTGTACTAAAGCCGTTCTCATCAGCTGAGCCAATTTCGAAAATTTTTTACCGAATTTTTAAAGAAAAGTATTCCTCCGTGCAACCCACGGAGGAATTGGGGGGTGGAAATAGATTTTCTTTAGGTTTTGAGGTATGAGGAGTACAAAAATACCATTCACTTAAAATGTAATTTCCTTATATGTATATAAATATTATTTATATATATATTATCCGAAATTGATATTTAAAAGCCACCATTTTGTTTCTTTAAATCCTAGAAGGTTTAAATTTTTACAAAAATATTTTGTAAAAATATTTTTACAGACCGTTTAACCTTCGTTAAACGGTCTGTAAAGTTTCAATAGAATTGGTGGGGAAATGGGTGAGTGATGAAACTAAATAATAATTACATACAGGGTTATTAAAATGTGTATGTATATTTATATAAACGTTTATTTATTTTAAATAAAGTAATTTAAAAAAATATTGCGCATGTGATAATTTTATGAAGACTTCTTAGCATTTCTTCTTAGCATTTGGTAGCATTCAGTAAAATGTTTTTTTTTTATTCGTACTGTCAGGTTTTTTTTGTTGCTCTATTACAGTTTAAATAAATATAATTCTAGAACTTAAAATAATATATTTTTTTTAAATTTCGACATTTGAAGTCGGCATTTAATTAAAATTTTCCGCTGAAATCAGCTCTAAGCGTAGGTTTAGGTTTTTTTTAGTTTTGTCTTTTTTTGGACCACCGCTAGGTATTGCTTTAGAGATTGAGGTAGATGATTTGTAGCGTTTGAAAATGCCATGCCTGACCGGGATTCGAACCCGGGACCTCCGGATGAAAGGTCGAGACGCTACCACTCGCGCCACGGAGGCCGGAAAAGTTTTTTCTTAGGTTTACCAATCCTTACCTTAGTAAATTGTTATTAGTTCGTTTTCAATCTCGCGCTGACTTCCAAAAATTGAAATTTATTGAAGAATTGAAAATTATATTTTTTAGTTTTTAATGCACTTTTTTTAAACGGGTTTTATTTTATTTTATTTATGTTTTTTAATCAATTTTTTGGTCAAGGTAAAGGAATAAAATAAAATAAAAAACACAGTAAAATCTATAAAGAATTAATTTTAAGTAACTTGATTTAAATAAAAATACGAATAAAACGTTTTAAAAAATTTACTTTAATTGAAAAGGGAATTTTTATTCCTTTTACTTTCATAATTTAACCAAAATTAAATTCCTTATAGATATTTTTAAGTTTTTTTAGCAGTTTGATAAGTTATATTTCTTGGATATAAAAAAAAGTTTTTTTTAGACATCATTTTAATGCGATACAGTTTTGGAACGCAATCTTTAAAATTCTTCAGATCTGATTACAATTAAATCGGAGAATTTATTTCCATTTGTAAATATATATATATATATAAATCATAAAAATTATTATTTTTGTATACAAAAAGGGTGATTTATTTTAAAAAAGATTATGCAATATCGGCTTTCCCTTTTAATTAATCATAGGTTAGGACATTTCAATGAGAGTAAATTTTGAATTTTTTTAGATGAATAAACTAGTCATAATTGTGAACCGGAAATAAAATCACTTTTATGAATTTGAGAAATAGCGCTTAATTGCTAATTTCTTAAAAGTAATATATATATAAAACTCCCGCACGCGCACATAATTCGTTGTAGACTGTAAAAAATAACAAAATTAAAATGATTATACGGTACAGTATTGTTTTACATATATTGTGTTTACATCGTTAAATTATGAATGCCCCGAATTAATAGAACATTTTACCGTAATTTATGGTATTTCATCTTTGCAATGAAGTAATTATAACCCGTATTAATGTTGTTTATAAAGAGGTTTTAAATTATTAATGTCAGCAATTTAATTCATTACCGTTAATTTTTATTAGGGCGGCTATAATTTATGTAAAATACCGTAAGGTTGTATGTTTATGAACGGTAGCTTTATCGGTAGGTGTGGCCACTTGTAAACAGAATCGTTTATGACAGTATGTTGTGATTTATTAAGATAAAAGGTATAATCTTGTTCCGGTTGATTACAGGTGTTGCAGCCTATTATTATGTCGCCCGTTTAGACCTAATGCTTGCCGCCAACGAAGGTACGGTTGAGACCAGCAGTAGAGACAAGACTGCTGATGGTGGGGGTACGGGAGTCGGCGGTCTTAAAGCCAGTGACCCCAACACCCTTCTTAACCTTTATGCGAGTCTGTATGATATGAATGGAGTGGCTATCCAAAAAAAAGTTAACGCATACGTAAGTTTTTTTTTTTCTTTCTTATAAATTAGAAATTTATATGATCTTATCTAAGTATTACTTGCATTATTTCCTGTTTTTAATTTTGTTTATTTTCATTTTTTATAGAGAATATAGAGAAATTTTAGCTTACACTAATGAACCGTTTGGTAAAATTTATATATCGTAGCAAATTCTATGCGAACCAATATTCCTGTCAGAATTTATGAGTAACATGAGGGATGATTTATATAATAACTGTAATCATCTTATATTTAGATCATATGTGACATCAGGAAGAGCATTCAGTCGCCTAAAACTTTTAAGACCTTGAAAAAAAATAGATATAAAAACATTACGGACTGATTACTTAAGCCCAATTCTTTTCACTGTGTTAACCTGATTCTGTAATAAATAATTTAATTCTTAGTTTTTTTATTTCACTGGTGTACTTGTTGGACAGAAGATATTTATAAATTAGTTTGGAGTAAATATAACAACCAGCGTTAATATTAAAAAATAATTCTTGTCATATTTATTATCTAAAAGAAATTGATTATCATTAAAAAGACGTAGATAATGTTAATTAGTACCATCGAAATGAAATTCAATCAGTTGAGTAATTAATATTTCACATGATCTCTAAATATATAATGGTTCAACTTTTAAAACCTTTGTTTTTTTTTTACAAAAATATTTTGTGCCAGATCTGTAATTTTTTTTGCACCCTACTTATCTTTTCGTGTATAAATATTTGATAAACCAGATAATTCATTGATTTCTCGCTACTTCATAATAGAAAATTCTCGCGGTATAGAAAATCCATAAATTTTCCATACCGCTACTAATTTAAAAAATCAACATGTAGTTTAACAGGAGTCAAGCTAAAACTGTATTTTTACACCTAACAGTGGTGTTAGATTTTAATCTCATCAATATTTTAGTTTTTCATTACACAATGTCTTTTTATAATATTCTCCTTTTCTAAAGTATTATTAACATTTGTATGTTAGGACCTTGATTCAAGGTCCGAATTTTAAATTTCTCCCTGGTAAAATGCTGCCTTAAATATGGCTTCATTATTTTAAAAACTAAATTTTCTGATAAAGGTCATTCCCAGTTATGATCCTGGACAAAACTATAAACTACTATAATTTTCCAAAATGCCTCCTTCCATGAATTTGATTACTCATTTGTCTTTTTTATCCTTGATCCGTTCCTTGCCACGCGAACCCCGCACTGGATCCATCTTTAACACCAGTGAAGTTGCTATGATGGAAATTCCATCTTTGGAGAATAATGACTAGGATTTCCATTTTGAATTCAGGGATTGCCCAAAAGAACCCTAGTGGCCTGTCAGACATCTCATTTTATACGATTCCTATAATTTAAATCTGATAAATTCTAAATCGTCTGTTTCTGGAATTGTTCTACATGGATTCCCTGACAAGGAGTCTTTGGAAGATTTTAAAACTTTGGAAGTTGGCGTCCCCTCACGGCCATAGCCTCGGAAGCTTTTCTTCCCACTAAACATCGAGCTGCTGAACCTTTTACAGCATATAAATACACCTCATCAAGAACACTACACAAATTACAACATATACTCTTGCACAATTTACACAATATCTTTGACTGTTTTTTTATAACACTTATACACTTTGGTGTTGTGACACCTTACGAAACGCAACTGTAAGTCAAGGCGGAAACTGTATTGCCGATGAGCGGATGGCTATACGTGATGATTCTCAAACGATGCCCTCTGGGCACCATGGTGAACCCATTGTATGTGGCCCTAAGTCCAGTATGCGCGCGCTCTGCTGGAGTGGTGCGTTATATCGCCGGTATACGTAGGAACCGTATGTCAGTCCCAGTTAATAGTCCTTCCGTGATGGTGCATTGAAGGAACCCAGGAGTTTAAAAAGACTTCGACCAACGTTGTCAGCCGAAGATGTATCGAACGATAAGGAAACGGATGATGTAACAGAGAGTGCCAAGTTATTTAATATCTGTTTCCTTGTAGTGAAGTGTAATCAAGAAGGTAAATCCTTGGAAAAGGTTTCTCCGTTCCTAATAAACAAGTGTCTCTTGACAGCTTGTGGCTTTCCGAAGTCTATTAAAAAACTTAGGAGTGGTGCCCTGTTTATCGAAATTATTAATGACAAACAGAGTCGGAAGCTCTTAGCCCTTACATAGGGAAGGACGAAGTAATAGTGGAGCCACATAACACGCTAAATCCCAACATGGATCTTTTGCCGTGAATTGGCTGATACTGAAGTATCAAAGACCTCAGAAGCGGTGCCACCGCAGTCTATCACTTCTGCGCGCAGGATCATGAGGAAGAAGAATGGTATTGATGTGCCATTACCCTCACTTATCCTTGCTCCAATTGTTGTTGAGAAAATAAGAATTAGGTACCTTTCTGTCCGTGTGCGACATATATACCAAACCCGAGACCAGTGTTAGGGTTTTGGTCACAACAAAATTAGTTGCACAAAAAAGCAGTTATATGCGCTATAACGATCCAGGCTATCTTTAACGATGTGCAAAAGGAGAACGAGTGCCAATCGTATAAAAAACTAACCAAATTAGTCCAGACTTTGTAAGACAGGTAAAATCCCTCACTTCTGCTACTGCAGTGTTGAGGGCTGGCAAAAAGAAAGATATTTTTGGTAGGAAAGACCTACAGTGTTTACCAAAAACCTGTTAAGTCGGTACACCACCAAATAAAACTCCCGCTATGCCAAACTACTGAGAACCCAATGAAGGGATCTACAAACACATAGGTACAGAATCTCCGGCTTTCCAGACTTCCAAATTCGCTCCATAATCTCAAGGTTTCTTCGAGGATGGAGGCGGATGAAGTTCCCGAGAAAACAGACCACTGAATTTTATAAAACCAAAAAATAAAATCCGGATTAGTATTTGATAAATAAATTGCACGCAGAATTTATAACAAGAAATAGTATTTTTATGGGTACAAATATTATACAGTGGAATGTTTGCGGTTTCCGTACTAGACGTGAGGATATTGAAATCGTTCCAAAGGAAGAAGATCCTTTATTGCTGTGTTTCCAGGAAACTTACCTCCGTCCCCAAGTTGATATCTTTTCGCGGTTACATCTGCAAAAGATGCGTCAACCAAAGTGAGGTTGGAGGTTGTGAAGGTGTGGCTGTTTTCCTGTTGGAAATCGTATTAGTCACGCATACTAACGGCAAACATCTTTGCAGTCTCAGTGAAGATATTGGCGCCATTTAAACTGAATATTTGCAACTTATATTTTCCGCCAAATATCAGTGAAGATAACCTGTCCAGTCTGTTTTCACAGATTTATTTACCCAGCTTAATAATTGGTGATTTCAATGTCTATCACTATATGTGGGGCTCATCATCAATGTGCTTCCCAAGGCACTGTAGTTGACCGACTGAGGTAAACTTAGGTCGCTGCTTATTGAACGATGGATCGTACGCTTTGTCATTTTCATCAGGTACATATTTGTGCATCGATCTGCCCTTGTGTTCAACATCCTTACTCCCACGTCTTATCTGGCGCGAATGTTTCCTTCGAGTGTTTCGGTGTGCTAAACGAAAATCATGGCTAAATTATGTCAATACCATTTCCCGGTCAACTCCATCATCGGTTGTATGGAGAAAAATTAGGGTCATCTATGGATCGGGATAATCTCCTCTGCCGATTGGACTGAAAAGCAACGACAACCTCGTCAACCAATTAATGTGACAAATACGTTGGGAAACTCATTTGTCAGTTTTACTTGCATCATCATACTGTCGTGAGTTTATGAGGTATAAGTTACAAGTAAAAATATCCCATTTGTTACTGGAGCCTTGCAAATGAATGAAAGAAAATTAATTCCATTTTCTTTTGATCTCCTGGATTGGTGAGATCTTTTGATCTCACCTACCTGATACTGCATTACAACATTTTTGTCTGTCTATAATAAAATATCTTCTAACCAGGATTTATCAGTTTCTTGGGCAGAAGCATTGGTAGTTACCATACTAAAATCTGGTAAAGATAAACTTTACCCTTTAAGTTACCATCTTACATCCTTGACTAGTACTCTGTGCAAGGTGATGGAACAAATGGTAAACCATCATGAAGTGTGGTACCTCGAGAAAAATGCCCTAATTGCCCCTGAACAATTCAGTTTTCACCAAGATAGATCATCTATCCCGCCATGGAATCTGTCATTTTTAGACTGCCTTCCTACTTCGCCAACACCTTGTTGCTATATTTTTTTATATGTGAAAGGCGTACTACATAGCTCGGAGAAGAGGAATCTTAAATACAGTACAGGAATGAGGTAGGTATATAAGGGAATCTCTTGCATTTATCACTCTCATTTTCTGTTTAGCCTCTGGAACCACCCTAAGATATTACTTCAGAGGATGATGTATATGATTGTAATTGAAGTGTAGTCTTGTACAGTATCAAATCAACCACTACTGCCCTGCTGGCCATCAGAGCTCATCGCCTTTTCTTATCTCTAAATATACAATTATCTTAGCTCCTGTTACTCAACATTATTATACCCCTTGGTAGCCTTCTTTAATGAATTATTGCTTTTTTCTTGGTCGATATACAAAAAAGGATGCAAATCTGGTTATCTTACAAGAAAAAATGTTTAATATTGTAAATAGCATGAATCCTGATGCCATACTTTATACAAACGGCTCTAGTCATGACAATTCTGTTGGTTGTGCTTTTATGGTTGGCAATAAAGCATACATGATTGGCCTTCCCAGCATCGCCAGTTTTTTCATCACAGAGCAGTATTTCATTAACAAGGCCTTAGATATACTTAACCCATCATTCCTACTAGTACTTGTCTGTTCAATTTCCATGTGTGCCTTGCAAGCGATTAGTGACATGTACTCCAGACACCCTGTTGTCTGTGATGTACAGTTCGTTATCTCTGAAAGATTCAGCATAACACAACTGTGAGCTTCTGTTGTATCCCTAGTCATAATGGAATTTCAGGCAATGAGTATGCTGATTGTGTGCTAAAAGAGGTTGTTTGCAGCCTCCTTTCACTAATCGCGTTGTTTTGAACAATCTGGTCTCCTTTCTGAAGGGTGATTTATGATTACTGGCAAAGTAAATGGAATGCTACCAACAATAAGCTTCATCCAGTTATGAACACTGTGTCACCGTGGAGTTCCATATGCAGGAATAACCATCAAGAGGAGGTAATTATTTGTTGTTTGTGAATACGGTACACTAAACTTACTCGTGGACATCTTATGCATCAGACCAATGCACATGTCTGTGCTCGATGCGACTGCCAACTAACAGTACACTACATCCTTGTGGTTTATGTCTGTTATGCAGCATTACATCCAGAGTTTAAATTAGGGGCTAACATCCAAAATATCTTGGGCAATAGTGTATTGATGTTATCTAATGTCTTATGATTTCTTAAAGCTGTGTATCTGAATTCAAAAATCTGATAAAAATTGTAACATCCTTTGCCTTTTGATGTATGGCAATTTTGTTGTTTTATGTTAGATTTTTAATATTGTTCTAATTTTGGTTTTATTTTTCATTTAGCATATTGTATAGGTGTTTTACATGTGTTTAATTTTTAAAGTAAATTTTAGTTAAGTTTTAATTATTTACTATAGTAATTTTGTGTCCAGACACTGATAACAACACCATGTTGTGTGCCCAGGAAAAAAATCTACATGGACTGACTTATATGAATCGCTTTTAATACACGATTAATGCTAAATTTTGGCATTTTAATAAGTATCATTGATTTTAATAAATATCACTGTTCCACTGCCAATCAGCTATTAGAAAGTGTTCTGGGGAGTTACAGTACTCAGACAGATCTAATTTCTCAATTACAGTTCTAAATATCTCATTATGATGCATAACATGAAAGCAGTGCATGTTAATTTGGGGATTGCTGTTAGTTTATAGCTTAGGACCAGTAAAGACCAGTAAGCTTTATCTAAGGATCTAAGAGACAAAGGAGCTATAGACTACTGGTAAATGAGCTTATTACAATTGTGTGAAGAGAGTGAAATATACCAAATGACATGTTGAATTTTAGTCTTCCTAATTTATCATGGAGAATATTTTGTGTAGAAAATTGTTGGTTCCTCTGTACATTAAAAAGTTTAAAGCAAACTTAACACAAGTCTATCAACCAGCTATGAATTATATTTATCTTGTTTTAGAGTCCATTTATAGTTAATAGTGGTTTTACAATTTTTTTTTTAATTATACATTAAATCATATTATCTTTCTCAGCTTATATTACATACATCACGTATAATAATGTCACAATACGTAACTACATATATTAGAATTTATATTTAACTACTGATAATGTAGCAAAAATTAAATATATATTTATATACAAGTTTGTTCATTATCGTTATTTTACTCTTTATCAAAGTATCGTTAATTTGTATGTATTGATCATCTTCAGAAGTAATGATTATTTTTAAATACATTAAAATGAAAAAAATTTTGTAATGTTTAGAAATTGTTATTTTTAATATTTTTGTTTATACTTTGCAAATTGTTCTTAAAAAAAATTATTATACTGTTCATAACAGGAATTCTCGAATTGGTAGAAAACTTTACTACATTAAAGAGTTATTATTACATCCATTTTCAGGTCAAAATTTTTTTTTTATGATTATAAAGCTTAGATTTTTCTTCTTCCTCCATTAATCTGTTTTTTAAGTTTATTTCATCCATTAACAGGGTATGTTCCTTTCATGTACTACTAGGTTTTTCCTTCATGAAATCTACAAGTATTCCTTGTGATAATTTGGAACCAATTCTTTTTTTTTTGGTGGGAAAAACATTCTTCTGTTTTTCCTTCCTGTCAATTTTCGAGTATAATCCTAAAGACGATTTCTAAGTAGGATATTCCACATCCAATATATTTAACTATTCCTTACTATCATTTTTTTTTTTTTATCAGATTTGCCCCTTTTTATATTTCTCTGTTCAGATAATTTTTTTCCCATTTTTCCTTGCATTTCACTTTATTCATCTTCACAGCCATTTTGAATAAACCTCTAAATCCTTGAAGATTATTATTAAGTATAATAATCCTTTTTATTCTTGGATGATGATAAATAAAAAAAAGACGTTGGATGAAACTGTATTGTATAATAAATTTTGAAAAATATCAGTTTAGACGAGATATATGTTTATTATTTTAATTTGATGATTTTATAGTAATGTATTGAAATATCTTTTTTCAGATTGCAGAAACAACTGGAGCAAGTTATTCTCTAATTATTCAGCTCTTGAAAGAGTGTAGAGATGCAGCAGTGCAAGTTATTGGTTCTGTACCTTTAGAACAAGAACTTCGCTTCACTGTAAGTTTAACATCTATTCCGTGTTGTATTTTATCATTATTTATTTTTTCTGAATTATTTTATACGCAGAATATTAATTGCATTACTTAGCCTGGCAATATTAACTTGTGGGCAATGCAACAAGTTATTGTAAAATTATAAATATGTAGCATAAATTATTAATGAAATTGATCAGTTATCTCATACTGATGTATTTACACATGATTACCTTATGAAACACCTATTTTGTATTAGCTTTGGAAATAAAATGAAAATGCTTCAAAGGAATATGGAAAATATTTACTGTAAATCATATGCTATATGCTATATGAAATTGGACATGTTATTTATTGTCTTCCTTCTTTAATTGACTTTTTGTCATCATGGTATTTAAAATTTACACCAAAATAATTTAAATAATTATGTATTTAATATAATTTAAACCAAGTACTGAAGTATATATTTTTCAAGACCCTTTTTACTAATTAAGCCTTTTGTCCTTGATACGATTAATTGAGAAATTAATCGATAATTAATCACCATAATTAAACACCAGATAAGACAGTTACTCTCCTTTGAGAGTAACTGTTTTATCTGGTGTTTACATTATTAATTATCCATGAGAAAAATTTTTTTTTAGACTTGGTCAACATGTTACTTGATATTAACACAATATCTTTGTCTTACCTTATAGGGTCATAAGGGAAGACAAAGATATTGCCTTGTGACAATCCTGGTCACCATATCACACCATCCATTCCTAGTCTTGATAGGTTTCACCAGAAGTCATCTTTTAGACCCCCAATACCTGAAATATCTTTGTACTTTATTTTCTGTTTAGCCTCCGGAACCACCGGAAGGTTACTTCCAAGAGATGAATGAAGATGATATGTATGAATGGAAATGTATTGTTGTCTTGTACTGTCTCAGGTCGACCATTTTGAGATGTGTGGTTAATTGAAACCAAGCCACCAAAGAACACCGGTATCCACAATTTAGTATTTAAATTTATTTTATATGTATGTTTTATGTATTTTTTTCTTTTATAATTTTTTTAAATTTATTTTATAATATCTGCTGCGCAAGTTTTCATTTGTTCTATTTCATAAAGTACATTAGCTACTTATTTGTGCTTAGTAGTACTACTACTAAGATATTCTTATTATTCGAAAATAGATTCTAGATATTCAAAAATATTATGTTCCAGAAGAGCTTTTTTTTTCTTTTATAGATTTAATTTACTAACGTGTCATTTCTTTCATAAACTTTTGTAATATAGCGGCAGTGCCTCTACCTTTTATTTTGAGGGTTTCAGGTTGAAATCTGGAAAGGCTTGTCTTTTTCATGAATTACTAGATTCATGCATCATATACACAAGCTTCAATCTAAATTCATGTAGTAGTCATTAAAAATAATAAAATTAAATAATTGTTTCTTTCTTTTCTATTAATAAGTATTTAAGCTTTATATTATACCTTAATGTTTTCTTTTGTAAATATTTGTTCTTTTTCGTATTTGAAATTACTTAAAATGTTGTATTTCAAAATCAACAAATTTTTTAAAAAATTTACTTGCATCCAACATATTTTCAGGTTTATAATAAGTTGCAATTATTAGTTTTTTTTTTTCTATCGTGCAGTGAGTATTTCTTGATTTTATAATATACAATTCTATAAACTACATACAAGATGTGGTTATTAAATAACGAGATTAATAACACGACTTCAAAATCAATAGCTTATATTAATTTGTTAAATGTTTGTTTGTAATTTTTGACTGTAATTGGTGTTGTGTTTTGGTGCCACACGCTAAATAAATGAGTTTAATGTTGTAAAATATTTTATTTTAAATTTATACATATTTAATTATTATCTCCTTCTATATGCATCCCTCCTAAATCCCTACAATGCTCCATATGAATTTTCCATTTTTTGAAACAGTGCTGGAAGTTTTCTTCTGTGAGCTCTTTCATGACGCTTGCTGCTTTTTCTTTCGCAGCTTCAATAGTCTGAAATCTTGTTCCTTTTAATGAGGATTTGACTTTGGGGAACAGATAAAAGTCACATGGTGCCAGGTCAGTCTATCATTGGGATGGTATACTTGGCTTGAAACGTCTTAACAGACAATGCAGTGTGAGCCAGTGCGTTGTCCTGATGAAGAGCCCATGACTTGTTCTTCCACAATTCAGTTCTTTTTTTTCCTATTTTTTCACAGAGTTGAGCAAGGACCTCAAGGTAGTAATGTTGATTAATAGTTTGACCTTCAGGAACCCAGTCAAGGTACACAATCCCATGAATATAAAAAAAAACAATAATCATCGCTTTGAATTTTGATCATCTTCATGGCCATCTTGAAAACACTTAAATCACTCAAAAATCCATGCACATGATAAACATTAATTGCCTACTTTTTTTTAATAAAAGATATGTTTCAGTAGGGTTTTTCTAAGTTTCATATGAAATAATTCTTTGCTCTAATAAAACACTTATCATTTTCTCGGCAAAACAAAACACAGATGTTATCCAAACAAAGGCCAGACTAATATGACTACAGAAACTGGAATGACAACAATCAAAAAAGAAGGCTTCACATTACACAGCTGTCAGTCGTACAAATTTGGCGCATGCGTAGTTCTTCTGTAGCAGCATTAGTCTCATTATCTAATAGCCACACCTTGAGTATATTATCTTTGATAAACCAAATCATTTTATCTCAAACAAATCACTTTGACATTATTTCTCAACTTAAAAAAAGAATAAAAATTAAATTTCCGATAATTATTCATATATTGTATACTTTTGTTTTTGTCATCCAGTATTATGTTTTATGAATATTTTGAATTATTTAAGGGTAATTTATCCTTTTATTTGTTTTTTAAAGCTTAGTAACTTAGCGATAATTTATCTGTATAAAGACAAGGTTATATTTTGATGTCCTTGAATTTTTACTGAGTATTATGCTTTCGTATTTTAATTAAATATATTAAAACAAAGTATACAATGAAATATATGTCTTTGGAAAAGAGACATCATTGCTTCATCAGTGCTACTTATTGTTAGTAGTAAACAAAACTATTATTAGTTAATTAATTTTTTTCTTTTTTTTTTTTTTTTTTTTATTAAAAAGTTAGAAAATTTTCGTAAAGTTTATCTCTGAATTCAAAATAAAAATTACATGATTAACAAGTTATAAAATTATTAACCATTTTTTTGCATTTCAAGAATTATTCTCAAATAATTTATAATAACTAACTCTCTTTAATTAAAACTTTTATTTTTATCTATCTTTCAACTGATCTTTTTTTAAATCTTTATTCATTTGTGGTTAGTTGTAATCACAAAACATTTACTATACCATAGTCATCAATTAAATGTTATTAATAATTATTACATTAAATATAAATATTATTTTTTTATAAACATAATTTTTTTTAACTGAGAAACACAAAATAAGTTGTGAGATGATATTGCCAATACATCAGAATATTAAATAAAATACTGTTTAACTATTGTGTTTTTATGTTAAAAGCAATCCTTGTATTAGCTTTGTTATTCGCTTTCTAGGGCAAAATTACAAAGTAATTTTAGAAGGGTAGCTGCATCATATTCTTTATAATTTTTAATCGCTTCATTACTTTTTATGTAATTCTTTTTTTTTTTATCTAATCCTAAATTTGATGCTGAGAAAAAGGGAAAGTAATTGTAGAAGAGACTTTGCAATATTTCTGGAATAAAAATTGGTATAGCTTTTTATAATTCATGTATCATTGCTAATGACATGTGGTAATCTATGAATTTTTAAACGCTGTATAATATTCTGATAATGTAGGCTTACATTAGATAATGTAGTTCTATACAAATCTACATATTATATATATCTTGTGTATCATAAGTATCTAATTTTTTTTTTTAAATCTCTTTTCATACAGTTTATTATTAATTGTTGAAGATAAGATTATCAAAGTATGATGTGCTGATGCTCATTAATTATTACCAAGTGTATTACATATTAATCTTAGAGCAAAAACATTTGAGCATATTTTTCTTGCAAGTTTAATTAACTAACTAGTGTGATCATTTCAAAGAAGTTTAGAATTAAACATTAGATAAGAATTTCATTAACAATTAGTGTTTTTTTTGTTTTTTTTTATTTTTATTATTAATATTATTATAGTGACATCATTTTCTTACATGCTGTATTCACTTAAAACACTTATAAATTTTAATTTATTTCATTAATTATTAAATTACCCTAATGAGATGTTAAAGCTGAATGTATGTTTATAAAATTACCTGTCTTTTATCCATTTATATTAACCCTGAATTGAATCATTTGCATACAGTTGACTCATTTTAATCACAATTTCCTGAACTAAACATTTATAATTTCAACTACACCCTCTGTTGTTATTTATAAAATCAGTTTGATTATTTTTATCTTCTGTTTGACTACCAAAAATAAACTTGCTGGATAGAATAGAAGAAATATGTTCCACTCAGTGTATTGCTTTTGTTTCTGATAAATGGCATGTGAGCACTAGTCCAGTATATAATATGTCAATAGTTGCTTGTGGCAAACTATTGTAAACCTGTTACATTGTAATCTTGAAATTTTAGCTATAAATTACTTAGGTCCGAGAAAAAAATTAGCATTCAGATTACTAGAATCCTAATGTAATTCAATAATATTACGAAGCATTTATTTTTTGTCAATAGCCTGAAAAGAAAATATTCATTTTGTAAGTTTGTTATATAATTACTAATCAGTTATGGTACATCACACTAATTAAACTTTGTTGTGTACAAAAATTCATTAATGTTATGAGATAATTTTTTTTTCAGTTTTAAAAAATTCTTATTCTTATTTGTTTGAACTGGGTACTTACTTTTGCTGTTCTTCATAGATCATTATAATCAGACTCGTATATTAGTCCCTATAGAGAATTATAATTATGGATTATATTCTCAAAATTTTTTTAATAAAAAAGTAATTTCATTCAAATTGTTAATGAATGGTAAAATGAACAAAAAACTAATTCTAAATTTTTAAAAATAAATTTGCATAATATTAGTGTATTGCACATTCATCGAACTCAACATAATTATTTTTTCAAAGAACAATCTATTCTATATATGTATAAAGAACTGTACTTGTAAATAAAAGTACAAAAGATTTGTATGGTACATAGAAATTTTGTTACAAAGAATGATAGTGCTCTTCATTTTCATATAAATTAAATATGAAGAGAAAGTATTCAGTACTAGTAATAAAGGGTTTAGTTCATTATTAAACTTACCCGATTACTTTTTAAGTTACTCCAGTTTAGAAAAAGTTAAAAACAAACAGTAGAGTTTTCCACTGTAAGTTATACATTGTTTTGATCATTAACCATTAGTAATCACTGACATTATATCCGAAGGAGATCTGTGCCTAGAACCCTTTAACTTTGTAGGAACTAGTTTATAAAACTATGTGTAGCTTCAACCATTACATTTCTTTTTTCTTTTGAGATATTATTGCCTGAGATTTTCTTGGTCCTCAGTCATCTTTATAGGACTGATTATTTGTAGTTATTAAATTTATATATCTTTATTTACTAATTGCAACTCTTTAATATTTGTTAGTGTTTTGACCATAGTAGCTGTAATTGGCATATTTTATTTGTTACAGATAGAAAGCAAAGTTTTGAATGAAGTTGTTTCAGAATCCAAATGCATCCAAACCGTCACTCAGGAACTTGACAAATGTTTAATAGAAGTGTTAAATAAAAGGAGAGGTAATTCAACAATATTAGCTGTTCCAGTAGAAAATCCTAACGGTGAAGTCGTGTTTATTGTTTGCCTTGTTTTTTCAAATGGGCAAAATAATATTTCTTCTGATTATTGTCAAGCAATTGTTCAGGAATGTTTCAGGTACATAATATGTTTAAAGTGAAGTCCAAGATTTAAAACTTAATAAATTTAACTTTGATATATCTTTATATGAGGTCTGTTCAGAAAATAACCAAACTTTATTTTTTTTTAAACTTTATTATTATTAATTTTACAGATTATTGGTCCTTTTTCCCTTAAAAGTACTCATCTCTCCTATTCACACATTTTTCCCAGAAGTGTTTCCACTTTGCAAAGCAGTCCTGGATAGCTTCATTTGAAATGGTTTTTAAGGTCTGTGATGATTTTGTTCATGATATCAATAGTTTCAAAACAGCGTCCTTTAATCACTGATTTTATTTTTGGAAATAAGAAATAATCACAAGGAGCCAGTTCTGGCTAGCATGGAGGCTAAAGGAGGACAGTCATCCGATTTTTGGCACAAAACTGATGAATTGACAAAGCTGAGTATGCAGGTGCATTGTCACGATGAAGGAACCATGAGTTGTCTTGGCACAATGTGGTCTGTTTTTGCAGATTTTTTCATGTATTGTTGTAAAAAGACTTGGTAGTATACATAGATCACTGTTTCACCTTGAGTCAAGAATTCAAAATGCAAAATTCCATTGAAATCAAAAAACCAAACAATTTGACATTGGATTGAAACTGACATGCTGTAGTAGCATGTCAGTTTCGATCCAGTGTCTTAGGGCATGGGGATCCTTTGCCAATCCATTGTGATGATTGAACTTTTGTCTCAGTGTCATAGCCGTAAACCCAGCTTTGGTCTCTCATTATGTTTTTCTGCATGAATGCTTCATCATAAGCTTGTTCAAGAAGTTGCAGACAAACGTCAACTTGATGTTCTTTCTGCTGTTCAGTCATCAAACGAGGAACAAACTTTGCTGCAACTTGATGCATGTTCAGTTTTTCAGTCAAAATGTCATGGCATGATCCAATCAAGATGCTTACCTCTTCTGCAAGTACTCTGACAGTCAATCGGTGATTTGCACACATCAGATCATTGCTTTTCTGAACATAGGTGTCATCAGTTGAAGTTGAAGGCCTTCCTGGTCGAGGGTCATCTTCAGGTGACTGATGATTACTTTTAAATGGTGAAAACCATTCATAATATTGTGCACGACCCAGAGCACCATCTTCGTAAGCTTAACAACAAGCTTAATAACAATAACACGATTACTAAACGAGATATGAACAAGCCAAGAACATGTGGTACAGAGGAGGTTATGTGAAACACAATGCTGCCAACTGCATATCACTAAATATATTCATTGATATATAATTAAAAGTGTTCTGTTATTTTCTGAACAGACTTCATATAGTGTAAATCAATAGATTAATCTTATTAATGTATAATGGTACTGGTTTTGTAATGCTGTTGAATTTGATGTTTTGGGTGAAAATTGTTGTAGAACTCTTGTTTAATGCATCTTAAAGAGATCTAACAGAATATTTATCAGAATTAATGAATCTGATAAAGAAATTAACTGTTGTCTTTAAGTGTTTTATACTACAAAAATATAAATGTATCGTTATATAATGATGAAGCCATTATGCTTTTTTTTTTATTTTAAATATTCATTTACAGATTATAACTTGCTGGCCAATTTCATCAGTCAACAAACATTTCATTTATACGTATATATACACATATACACAGGTGAGCAACATAAAACTGAACCCATAATGAAACCGCTACCGTACACTATCTATAAAAGACTCACAAACTAGCACGACTAGTGGATGTATATGTTATTACTGATTGTTGCTGCTGTTTGTCAGGTGGTTGTGTCAATGCAGTATTTTGAGTACAGTTGTGTTTGAGTAAAATGCCTTATTCAATCCAGGACAGGATAGCTATAGTTGAGGCTGATATTCATTCTGGATCGTTTCAAGAATCACTTGAAAGATTTCATAGAAAAATGTCCAAATGCCTGTATCCCAGCGAAGAGTAGCATACACGATTTAATTAAAAAATGGCCTACAACAGGTTCGGTTTCAAATGCGAAATAAAATAGGCAACCTTCCATTCGGACTCCACTGGTCGATATTGAAAGGACAATTACTGCCAATAAAAAAAAATCACTACAATCCCAACAATCTGGTCTTAGATACACACTTTGTCATAAAATTCTTCATAAATTAAAATTGAAACCGTACTGTGTTACAACTGTGCAACAACTGAAAGAGGCAGACAAACCGAAATGACATGATTATTGCAACTGGCATCTCAAAAACATTGTTGGTGGACAGATAGACCCGATGTAGTATTTCATGTCAGACAAGGCATGGTTTCATTTATCCAGCCATGTTAATTTGTAGAACACCAGATGTTGGATGGTGAAGAATCCACACGAGATATTCGAGCATCCACTTCACGATGAAAAATTGGTGTTTGATGTGCCATTTCCAGTAATCATATAGTGGGATCAGTATTTTTTGACCAGACTGTCAATACACAAGTTTACCTGACAATTTTCAAAGAATTCTATGTGCACTTAACTGATAATAAAAAAGAATACAGCATCTTCCAAAAAGACAGCAATGTGTCATACATCAAATCTTTCACTGAATCGCGTTTACGCAGCTTTCACAGATGAATGAGCTGTCAGCAGATGGTGGCCTCCATGTTCCCCAGAGTTGTATACTTGTGATTTTTTCTTTTGGAGCTACTTAAAGAAGAGAGTTTGTGCGTTTAATCCCCACAATATTGATGAACTGAAGGTGAACATTCAACGACAAATCAACGCAATTGACAATGTTTTACATCAGATGACTCTCAGTATGATCAGTTGAGCAGTGCATTGATGCCCAGGGTGATAATTTTGAACATTTTTTGTAACAATAAAGTAAATAAATGCAATATTTAAATTAGGTTTTATGTTTTTCTTATTTAATTTATCCATATCATTCATAAAATTTCATTCCAACATAACCTACTGATTCTGCAGCAGTTACGTTGTGGGTTCAGTTTTATGTAGCTCACTTTGTGTGTATATATATATATATATATATATTTGTATATGTGTATGTATTTTTAAAATTAATTTTATTCTAGTCTAGATGATTATAATGAAATGTTTAGTATTTTCTGTTTTTTTTTTATTTCCACATTTCAGTCTATTTATTTGGTTAATACATGCATCTATCACAAGTTACAGATTTAATTTTTTTTTAGCTCTTTAGATCAAGGGTGTTTTGAGCCCAGTAAACTGATCATTAAACTTGCTGTCTAAACTTTTTATTAAATTTATAATTATGTGTAAAAAAAGTATAACAATATAGAAAATAGTATATAGAACAATAAAGATAACTAATAAATACAATGATATAATAGCTTAAAAACTAGATTGAGCAAAAATCATGAGTATTTAAAAGGTGGTAAAATATCACTTTCTAATATAGTGGTAAACTTACTAAACCAAATACAGTATTTTTATTTATTTATTATTTTTGCAGATATTGTCTTGGTACAATTGCAAATACACTCGCTTATGAGGATGAAAAACGATTACATCAACAGTGTCAAACACTTTTATTTGGTGCTTCAAATTTGTTCTCTCGTGTTGGTAAGATAATTTAATAAAAATATTCTATTTCTTAATTCTGTTTGTATATAATTCTGGTTTTGTCTGATAATCTTCTTTGTTTATATTATTAAAGAGAGCATTTTTTAAATTGTTTTTACATATGATTGATATTCTTTAATACCTTCATTCACAGGATTCAAAGGGTCAGATTTTGGATCAATTTTTTTTCTTATTTATTTATAACATTCACTTTTTAGGCTTATGTTATATTAAAAATTCCAATGTTAACTACTCATTAAATATACCTTAAATTGTAATGATAAAACTAATATATATATATATAACTATACACCTTGATATATTCATTAGACTAAGTATATTTTCTCTTAGCGTGTCATCATAAATAGCAATGGTCATCAGGTCAGTGTTCTACTTTTTCTTTTTCTCATTTTATATTGGTCATTACTTTTCTTTTTTCTTAAAGAAACCAATTTTATTATGGATAGATTATGTATTTTTATGTTTGTTATTTCTAATTAGTTTATTTATCTATTTAATAATAAAATTATTTATTCATTAATTTATTTAATTAATTATATTTATTTATTACATACTATATAATTAATTGTATTGTACAATCTAAATGGGCAGATTGCCTTTTTTGTCCAAGTAAATAAGATAATGAATATATTGAGAATAAGCGTAAATATTTTCATGCTGTTTATAGTGTAATAAATATCAGGATTATGTTCAATATATGTAATAACTAGAATTTTTAAAGCAAACAAGAAAATATACTGTAAAAGGTTCTGTTTACATGAGCTCAAAAGCTTGAACTTGTGAGAAAACAGAATTTTTCCTTTTTTATTTACACAAAAAAATTACATATAAAAAATTATTTTTTAAAGAAGCTTTTATTTAACTAACATTAATAAAAAAAGGAAACAAATTAGAAAAACCCTCTAAAAAGTAAAAAATAAGAATTAAATCAAATTGAGAATTTAAAAAAATATATAATTTATTAACAAATATAAAAATGCACTGAAAAGTAAAAAATAAATATCTGATAAATAACCAATAAATAAATGTAATAATTATTACATTTAAAATTAAAAGTAATGAAAATATTTAGTTAAATAAAAGTGTTACTTACTGTTATTAAAATATTTTACTGTTGTTTACAAATATATGAAAATATTAGAAAATTTATCTTGGTACAAAATAATTCTTCAGCTTTCCACCTTCAATTTTTAATTGTCTTAAATATGTGTAAGTTACTATGTGTCATTACTCTTAAGTCAGATTTTTTTTATTTAGAGTAAAGGTCTCACCTGAAGGAATATATTTTTTGATTTTTTTTTTTTCAGAAACGAGTATGACAGCTGGAGTACAGATTTTAGGGCATAATAACTGATTAACCATTGTTTAGTTTTGACAATTTCTTTTAGTGGGTGTCAACCTGAACTTATTTTATAAGTATTTTAATGATTTCTAATATTCATACTACATTCCCAGTTTAATATGATATGTATCTATTTTAGGAGCAGAGAAGGAGTGTATCTTAAGTCGTATTTTTCACTATATTCTATTTTGGTAAAAAATGGTCATAAGCAAAGATTTCATTAATTTCATATGTTCAAAGTATAGCCCAATTTTTCAAAGATTTAGCAGAACAATTCTTTAAATACTCCAATTGGCAGTTCAAATTTCATGTTTGTTAAGCTATCTATATGAGATCTGTTCAGAAAATAACCGAACATTTTTAATTACGCACTAAGGGAGATATTTAGTCATATATGATTGGCAGCAATGTGTTCCACATAATCTCCTCTGTAACCATGTGTTCTTGGATTGTTGATATCTTGTTTAATTTTTGTGTGTTTGTTATTTGAGTGTCATGTGTTTAAGGGTTAGAAGCAATTTTTGTAATGTATGATTTTCAGGAGCAATGATACAAAGTAAAATTTTGCGAGAAACTGGGGAAAACTTTCAGAGAAACATTTTAAAACTTTTGAAACAAGCTTACAGAGATGATACTGAAAGTCGTACACAGTGTTCACGATTTAAAAGTGGTCAGTTAATTGAAGATGAACGTCAACCAGGAAGACTTTCAACTTCAACTGATGACACCCACATTCAGAAAATCAATGATATGGTGCGTGTAAATTGCCGATTGAGTTATCAGAGAACTTGCACAGGAGATTAGCATCTCGATTGGATCATGCCATGACATTTTGACTGAAAAATTGAACATGCATCAAGTTGTAGCAAAGTTTGTTCCTCGTTTGATGACCGAATGGCAGAAAGAACATTGAGTGGACGTTTTTCAGCAACTTCTTGAACAAGCCGATGATGATGAAATGTTTATCACCAAATTTTGATGATTGATTTTTGGTTGATGATTGAACAATCATCAAAAATTTTGATTTTTTGATGATTGTTCAATCATCAAAAAATCACCTACTAATACTTAAATATGTTGCACTCAAGTAACTAACGGGTAATAAACGAGTAAATAAGTAATAAACGAGTTATCAACAATCCAAGAACATGTGGTTGCAAAGGAGGTTATGCAGAATACATTGCTGCCAACCATACGTCACTAAATATCTCTCTTAGTACGTAATTAAAAATGTTCAGTTACTTTCTGAACAGACCTCTTACATAATGAAAAATAGATGACAAGAAATAATGAAATCTAAGGCCATTTTTTAATTAATAATCAATACTTCTTCTTTGATATGTTCGTAAAAGCTAGGAAAAATAGTTGAGATATCAAAAACGTTTACGAAATTTAACTACAAATTTTTACCAATAAATTTAATATTACTACACAGATTTATAACATTGTAATACTATTAAAATTAGAATTATATTCATAGTTGGCCTAATTTAATTCTGCTCCTTAAGACAAAATAATTTTGTCAATTTTTGAATGTGTAAATTGTCATAGTAGTGCAATCTGTTCTCAAGATGATTATGCTACTTTATAGAAATTAATTAAATTAATTTAATAATAGTTGGAGAGTGGAATGCAAGCATTGGCAAAAGTAAGGAAGGAAGGAAATGTAGTGGGAGAATGCGAGCTGGGCAAAAGAAATGAAAGAGGGGACCGACCTATTGAGTTTTGCACGAAGTATAATTTAGTCATTTCCAACACCCAATTTAAAAATCATAATAGAAGAATATACGCATGGAAAAAGCCAGGTGATACTGCAAGGTATCAGATAAATTATATCATGGTTAAGAAAAGATTTAGAAATCAACTCGTCAACTGCAAAGCTTATCCTGGACCAGACATTGATAGCGACCATAATTTAGTGATAATGAAATGTGACTGGGGTTTAAAAACCTGAAGAAAAGGTTTCACATGAATCAATGGAATTTAGAAAACCTTGAGGAAGAGGAGGTAAAGAAGATTTTTGAGGAGAACATCGAAAGAGGTGTGAGTAAAAAAGATAAGATAGAAAATGTAGAAGAAGAATGAGAGAACGTTAAAAACGAAATTCTTAAATCAGCAGAAGCAAACTTATGCAGAACAAAGCGAACTGGTAGAAAACCTTCAATTTCAGATGATATATTGCAGCTGATGGATGAACGTAGAAAATATAATAATGCTAGTGATGAAGAAAGTAAAACGAACTATCAACAATTAAGAAATACTATAAACAGGAAGTGCAAACTAGCAAAAGAAGAGTGGATTAAAGAAAAGTGTTCAGAAGTGGAAAGAGAAATGAACATTGGTAAAATAGATGGAGCATACAGGAAAGTTAAGGAAAATTTTGGGTATATAAATTAAAATTTAATAATGTGTTAAACAAAGATGGTACACCAATTTATAATACAAAAGGCAAAGTCAATAGGTGGATGGAATATATTGCAGAGTTATATGGAGGAAAATGACTTAGAAAATGTTGTTATAGAGGAAGAAAAGGAAATTGAAGAGGATGAAAGGGGAGAAAGAATACTAAGATCTGAATTTAAGAGAGCATTAAATCTATACCAGAGGGCTCCTGGTATAGACGGAATACCTGTAGAATTACTGCGCAGTGCAGTTGAGGAAGCGATTGATAGATTATACAAACTGGTATGTAATATTTGTGAAAAAGAGGAAATTCCGTCAGATTTCAAAAAGAGTGTTATAGTTTTGGTACCGAAGAAAGCAGGAGCAGATAAATGTGAAGAATACAGAACAATTAGCTTAACTAGCCATGCATCAAAAATCTTAACTAGAACTCTGTACAGAAGAATTGAGAGGAGAGTGGAAGAAGTGTTAGGAGAAGACCAATTTGGTTTCAGGAAAAGTACAGGGACAAGGGAAGCAATTTTAGGGCTCAGATTAATAGTAGAAGGAAGATTAAAGAAAAACAAACCTACTTGGCATTTATAGCCCTAGAAAAGGCATTCGATAACGTAGACTGGAATAAATTGTTTAACATTTTAAGAAAATTAGGGTTCAAATACAGGGATAGAAGAACGATTGCTAACATTTACAGGAAGCAAACAGCAACTGTAATAATTGAAGAACATAAGAAAAAAAACATAATAAGAAAGGGAGTCCGACAAGGATGTTACTTTTTAATCTTTTCATAGAACTAGCAGTTAATGATGTAAAAGAACAATTTAGATCTGCAGTAACAGTATAAGGTGAAAAGATAAAAATGCTACAATTTGCTGATATAATAATTCTAGCAGAGAGTAAAAAAGATTTAGAAGGAACGATGAACAGTATGGATGAAGTCCTACACAAGAACTACCTCATGAAAATAAACAAGTACAAAAGTAATGAGATGTAGAAATAATGAAGATGGACTACTCAATGTAAAAATAGAAAGAGAAATAGAAGAATTTTGTTATTTGGGAAGTAGAATTACTAAAGATGGATGAAGCAGGAGTGATATAAAATGCTGAATAGCACAAGCAAAACGAGCCTTCAATCAGAAATATAATTTGTTTACATCAAAAATTAATTTAAATGTCAGGAAAATATTTTAGAAAGTATATGTTTGGAGCGCAGCTTTATATGTAAGTGAAACTTGGACAGTCAGAGTATCTGAGAAGAAAAGATTAGAAGCTTTTGAAATGTGGTGCTATAGTAGAATGTTAAAACTCAGATGGGTGGATAAAGTGACAAATGAAGAGGTGTTGCAGCAAATCGATGAAGAAAGAAGCATTTGGAAAATGCTTGGACTTTATAGGCCAACATATTAAGGCATCCTGGAATAGTCGCTTATATATTGGAGGGACAGATAGAAGGGAAAAATTGTGCAGGCAGGCAACGTTTGAAATATGTAAAACAAATTGTTAGGGATGTAGGATGTAGGGGGTGTACTGAAATGAAATGACTAGCACTAGATAGGGAATCTTGGAGAGCTGTGTCAAACGAGTCAAATGACTGAAGACAAAAAAAAAATAGAAATTAAAGTGTTGAAATTGTGGCCACAGAATATTTCCTACGTAATATTATGTAATTTATCTCTTTTTAATTATCAATTTTTGATTGTTATTATGTAGTTATATATTCTGTTTTTTAATACAATTTTTTTCACTTCTTGGTCTCCATCTTATGCTGTTTTTGGTATGTATTTTAGGTGATGTCTGTGACCTGATGAAAGAGATAGTATGGGAGGCATGTAGACTAACATGTGCTGAAAGCTGTTCAATGTTTCTTGTTGAGAGTGGTAATCTTGTTTCCAAAGTGTTTGATGGACGTTATTCGACTGAGGTGAATTCATTTATTTTTTTCTTTATTCTTTAGAAAATTGTGATGTGGTAATGTTTTTGTAGTGTTTTGTTTATTTAGTTTTATTTTTAAGTTTATTTTTATTTCTTGTTTTGTGTTATGTTGTGGTTGTGTGTTGAACTCAACTTCTAACCTATTGGGTAGGTAGTTGTATTTTTAATTTCAGTTTCTTCATGTTGCTCAATTTTGTTTAAGACTCGACATAGATGTGTTTTGTTTTAAAGAGTTTCCTAGCAGTACACCGATGGGAATATTACATATGGTATTCATGTAGGTGGCATCCTGAGTGAGGCAAAAACAAGGCTAAGAGATGTCTTTTGCCAAGGTTCTGAAGATGACCTCCAGTAAACCCCATAAGTTAGATATAGAGGGAGGGTGACATGGCGACCGAAATTGCCACATGAAGAGTGTCTTTCCCTTACAGGGTCAGGATGTGGTAAAATTCAATAGGTCACAATCAGTGGAAACAGTTATTATAGCTGAAATACTCTTAGGTAAAAATATTCTCGTAGTTGAACAGAACAAAAGAAAATTTTATTCCCTTTCTACGAAGCATTTTACAAAAATAACGAGTTTTATGGCTGCACAAAGATTGTTTTGACAACTTTTCAATACCTATTAGAATGATGCAATACTGTCAGCACATTTTGATAAAGTCTGGGTGTAGAACTTTGAAGAAGGTGGTTCACCGTTGAATAAAAAGTTTCTTTGTGAACAAAGGAATGGACATTAACCTGATAATAGAATTCCATCAAGAACCACTGCCTATTACTAAAATGACCATATTGTGTCCAATACCATCCTGTGGAATGAAATCAGTCAATACCTCTTTAAGTAAAATTATGGGGCTGTTGTTACTGTCATGATTGATACATCTAAATGATTAGAGAAATTTTGTCTACTCAAATAGCAGAGAAGTCTGAAATCAATGCAGGCACTTTATTTCTGCATGAGAGGACAACCAGACATACATTAAGGCAGTCAGTCAATGAATGCAGTTACATGATTGTTTCCAGACCACATAATCAGCAGGCATAGCAATATTCTTTGGCTCACCAGATTTCCAGATCTTACGGCATTTGATTTTTTTGTGATGGCTATTTTAAGAATAAGATATTCAGAGAAATACTGAAAAACTCGAAGAAAAACATTTGTCGCAAAGTTATTGAAATTCCTCTGGATATTTTAAATAATGAAAAGCGTAAAACCTCGATTTGAAAAATATGTAAATTGAAATTGTGGCCACTTTAAGGATGCACCATGCATCCTGAATTGAGCATGTACTATGCAGAACTAACAATGCTTTAAGGTACAGTTAAATTTTATTAAACTACCAATGACGCGTTCACCACTAGACCAACCCGGTGGGTTAGAATTTTATCCTGCTAAACAGTTTTAGAACATACTGGTCATTTGTCTTTAAACACTATGATTTGGGATTTCTACAATAATATTTTCATCCTAAAGTCTTGACTCACTAAATCCAATTGATGCATTGTTCTCTGCAATGCACTCTTGTTATCTTATATGAGTACTGTGTCATCTACATGCAAAAAGGAGTGTGCCTGGTCTCAGTTCTGTCTTAGTTTATATTTTATCTTTGGTATGCTGTAAGGTCATCAGTATAGATGTTAAATAGCATAGGTGATATTGGATCCTTGACATACACCTATATTTGTAGACAATATTTGACAATAATTTTCTCAATTTCTTATCTGAATTACAACAGCTGTTTTACTATAAATTTCAAGTATGTTTTCTACCAGATATCATGGATATTCTTTTTCCACCGTAATATTCCTTAGTAATGGTCAGACACATTGTTCAAAGCTTTTTCTCAGTTTTCTCCATTAGTATCTAATGTAAACATATCTCAGTGAAATCGTTATCAGCTTTTAGGAAGTTCTGAATACTTCTATTTTTATAAACTCATAAAATTAAGATTTTGTTACTTGAAATGCTATAAATGTTTGGAAATTATAAACCAGATCAAATTTTATGGTTTAATATATTGTTTTTAATAACTTACTGAAAAAATTTTTTAATTATAGAATTTGGTTCAGTTTATCATTTCAAGTTTCATGGTTCAGGATCAATTTATCATCTTAATTGCCAACCATTACGCACAAAAACAAAGCTGTAGTTTAAAGAAAAATTTCTTTTCACTTCTTTTTAAAAAAGTAAATTTCATGGGTTTCTTCCTTTCTTTAATAATTATTTTTATAAATGACTGTAATTGGCTAAAACTTGTTTATTTATGATAATTAAGTATTTTCCATACTTTTTAATGATAATATCGTACTTACAATTGCTCGTTGATTTTAATGTTATACTGATAGAGAAAACAAATTTTTTTAATGTTTCTCTAAGTGTGATACCATTTCTTTTTTGTGTACATTATAGATCAGTAAATACAGTTTTTCTCTTACCCTTAGTTTTAAATTAATTACGCTTCAAAAAAAAATTAAGGGAAAATATAATTAAAATCTGTAAAATTTATAATTTTGCACGGCCATACCTGTGTTAGAATAATTTCGCTGATGCTTTTCTTTTATAAATAGCCTCAGGCACATCCCAAAATAACATCCAACAGTAATCGGCTATCATCTTAGTATTCTATTTCCCTTTATAGCGGCTTTCCATCACTGAAATGTCTTTGTGGAAATGTTCACCATGTTCGTCACTTACGTCTCTGAGGTTGTCCAGGAAAAAATCCAGATGTGAGTGGAGGAAATGAATGTATTTTCAAAGACATCGCATACCTCTGTATGAAGTAAGAAGTTGATTAACAAAAATGTGGTAATTGTTGGATTTTTGTGTGACAAAAAAGTTTTCCAAATGTCTTAAAATGAAGCCCAAGCAGTACTTTAACATTTATATTATATTATATTATAATGTTTATAATATATTATATTATTTAACATATATAATATATTATATATTTAACATCTTTGAACAACTCTCTTATTTGAGGACCAACAAATATCCCTTCTTTAATTTTCTTTCACTTACATTCAAAAATTTCTGCCTGATGTTCAAAAATCCAAGACCATCCTTCTTCATTGCTTTTACAAAATTTTTCATTAGTCCTAGATTGATATGAAAAAGGGAGTAAAAATATTTTTTTTTGGTTCAACTAAGGGCTCATGAATAGTATTTTTCCCATCTGGAGTTAAGTTGTCTCGTTTCTTCCACTCTTTGGTAACATAATGTTTATCCCTAGCTCGGCTGTCCCATTCACAAAGAAAACACAAGTAATTAGTATAGCCCAACTGCATGCCTAACAAAATAGCTATAACTTTCAAATCACCACATATGTTCCAGCTGTGTTTGTTGTAATATATTTTTATTTACATCATATCATATGTCTTTCAAATTAATACCATAAGCGATATTGAAGGATATTTGTTACAGTTGTGTAGTAGCACTTTTAAACTATATTTGAACAAATGTATGAAAAGGCTCAAGTCTTCAGGTTTATGAACTTGTCCTAAGTGCAACATAAGCTCATCAATATTTGTGCAATAAACCAAATTATTTTCATCAATAAAATATTGAGAAATTTCTTTTAGTCAGCTTTGAAAGCCCAAAATTTTTGTATTTTTTTAAAGTAAATTCCAACCTTCCAGTCTTGATCCTAACAGTTCAGTTTGATTTTTTGATAAATTTAAATCCCTAACCAAGTCATTTAATTCACCTTATGATATAAGATGTGGCTTATTGGAAGATTCCAATAAGCCACATTTTTTGATTCAAAATCAAAATCATTGTTCTCTTTTTCAATACTGCCTGATTCTTCATCGTTGCTTTCGAAACATACATTCACAGATGGCTCAGGGACTGGAATAATTTCACTGTGAGGTACAGACCTGATTGCAGATTGCAATGAAGGATATCTTACAGTATCTTTAGTTTTTTTAGAAATTCCAGACACACTTGTTAAACAAAAGTAACAATTAGTTACATGATCCTTGGTTCACGCCAAATCATAGGTACACTAAATGGCAAAGCCTTTCGTGTACCTTTCAGCCATCCTCTTAAATATACAGAACAATTAGTGCATACTATATGAGGAGCCCACATCTTATCCTGATCACCAATTTTACCGTGAAAGTACAAATGATATACTTTTTTAATTAAAGGTGTAATGTTTTTTTATTTGATTTTACGGTAAACTTACCACATACATTACAAAAGGCATCCACATCATTTACACAATTTGACACTGCAATGTTAACAAACTTAAGACAGCAGTAAGACTGAAAAAAATTAATTCATTCCTAAATCCAGTGCTTAATACAAACAATATAGCCGTGTTTTTAGCTACATGTTTTGACCTGCACAGACATGATTAATATTGTCCATAAAGGCTCACTCTTCAGTATTAGATATTATGTCATAATATGTGACTATGATATGATTTAATTCTTTGTCTAGTATTGTTTATTTATAGCTCACAAATTATGTTAACAAAATTAAACAATAAAAAATGAGCTAACAAAATATAATATAGGAGCCTAAAATGCTAACTATACATTGAAAAATGAAAAAAATCCTTTAATTAAAATTTAACAATTTTTCAAAAATGGTAGATAGTAGAAAGATGCTAAGTTCATATTCATTTTCAGCATGAAAAATCAGATTAAAATCATGTATCGCATGTTAGGAAACAAAAATTACGTTTATCAGTGTTATTTATTTGTGACAGGAAATTCGATTATCAATAGGTCAAGGGATTGCTGGCCATGTTGCTGCAACTGGTAAACTTATCAATATCCGTGATGCTTATTCTCACCCATTGTTTTACAAGGCTATTGATAAGAAGACTGGATTTAAAACAAGGTTTGTTATCTTTCAATTTGATCTTGTTACATATATGGGTGTTTTTTCTTACATCAAAATTGTTTTTCTTTTGGTTTTAAATTAGAATTTTTAATAAGATTTATTATTTCATGGGTTTTTCCAGTATTAATGAACAGTTAAAAGTTTAAAAACCATGAAAATTAGTAATATTGTTGAAAAATATTTTTCAACATAAATTTTTAAGACTGACAACTCTGTGTGGTTTGGTTCTGACAAATTGAATCATCAGAATTAATTAACATTGCACCATTTATAAACCATTACATTGTTTAGTGTGCATTATTTGTTGCTGGCATGTAGTAGTAAAATAAGGTAAAGAATATAAAGATAAAATCACAATTTATTTTCCCACAATTTTTTCCTTATTTTATAAATGATTGAATGTTTTTTTAAATTTATTTTTATTAGCTAGCTACTTCCATTTACAAATAATTTTATAAATTATTTTATTCATCATTCTGTTGTCTAATGTTAAAAAATTTGAGGTGCCTCCTTAAAGTAATTACTGCTATATTATTTTTTTTTTTTATTATCTTTTATATATACATATATATTTAAGTGGTGTGTAATATTTATGAAAAAGGGGAATTTCCGTCAGACTTCAAAAAAAGTGTTAGTCATGATACCAAAGAAAGCAGGGGCAGATAAATGTGAAGAATACAGAACAATTAGTTTTAACTAGTCATGCATCAAAAATCTTAACTAGAATTCTACACAGAAGAATTGAGAGGAGAGTGGAAGAAGTGTTAGGAGAAGACCAATTTGGTTTCAGTAAAAGTATAGTGACCAGGGAAGCAATTTTAGGCCTCAGATTAATAGTAGAAGGAAGATTAAAGAAAAACAAACCAACATACTTGGCGTTTATAGACCTAGAAAAGGCATTTGATAATGTAGTGGAATAAAATGTTCAGCATTTTAAAAAAAATTAGGGTTCAAATAAAGAGATAGAAGAACAATTGCTAACATGTGCAGGAACCAAACAGCAACAGTAATAATTGAAGAACATAAGAAAGAAGCCGTAATAAGAAAGGGAGTCCGACAATGATGTTCCCTATCCCGTCACTTTTTAATCTTTACATGGAACTTGCGGTTAATGATGTTAAAGAACAATTTAGATTCGGAGTAACAGTACAAGGTGAAAAGATAAAGATGCTATGATTTGCTGATGATATAGTAATTCTAGCCGAGAGTAAAAAGGATTTAGAAGAAACAATGAACGGCATAGATGAAGTCCTACGCAAGAACTATCGCATGAAAATAAACAAGAACAAAACAAAAGTAATGAAATGTAGTAGAAATAACAAAGATGGACCACTGAATGTGAAAATAGGAGTAAAAAAGATTATGGAGGTAGAAGAATTTTGTTATTTGGGAAGTAGAATTACTAAAGATGGATGAAGCAGGAGCGATATAAAATGCTGAATAGCACAAGCGAAACGAGCCTTCAGTAAGAAATATAATTTGTTTACATCAAAAATTAATTTAAATGTCAGGAAAAGACTTTTGAAAGTATATGTTTGGAGTGTCGCTTTATATGAAAGTGAAACTTGGACAATCGGAGTATCTGAGAAGAAAAGATTAGAAGCTTTTGAAATGTAGTGCTATAGGAGAATGTTAAAAATCAGATGGGTGGATAAAGTGACAAATGAAGAGGTATTGCGCCAAATAGATGAAGAAAAGAAGCATTTGGAAAAATATAGTTAAAAGAAGAGACAGACTTATTGGCCACATACTAAGGGATCCTGGAATAGTCGCTTTAATATCGGAAGGACAGGTAGAAGGAAAAAATTGTGTAGGCAGGCCACGTTTGGAATATGTAAAACAAATTGTTAGGGATGTAGGATGTAGAGGGTAAACTGAAATGAAACCACTGGCACTAGATAGGGAATCTTGGAGAGCTGCATCAAACCAGTCAAATGACTGAAGAAAAAAAACAAAAACAAAATATATATTTAAGTTTATACCAGTCCAGAGAACTGCATGTCTTAGAAATTGTGCATGGAAAATTGCTGCACTGACTGCTGTCTATAGCAGTTCAGGCACCCTAATATATTTCTACTATTAATCAGTTAAATTTATCACCACTGCACCCTCTGTACTTTATATTTCTGTAATAAAATAGGATATACGAAAGCATTTTATGGAAAAAACATTTTTTAATATTACTCTTTTACCCAAATTTTTTCTGAAAAAAATCATGATTCAATAAAAATGTAAATGTGCTTTAAAAACCATGATAAACTGTTTGGGTTTTTTCCAATATGCAGCATTTCATGAATAATTAAGCTATCTGGTTGGAAGAAATATTGATGCATATTCCAGAACTGCCTTTTCTCTTAGACATTTTCAATATTGTTACATTACTCATCTTGATTTACTTGTTTCAAAGAAAAACCACTTCATTATCTCTTCCATCAACAGATCATCATCATTGTCATTATGCAAATTACCTTCATACCTTCATACTCAGAATTAAATCTATAATTTATCGTGGATAATCCAAATGCAACTATCTTCTAATGGCTGACTATTTGTCAAATATCATTTGGGGTTATCAATTTCAGAATTTTTTTTATGCTGCTACCTAACATTAGCTTATTCTAATTATACTAAATCATTTTTTCTTGTATAATTTTCAAGCTCTTAGAGTTTCTTGTATGTGTATTAATTAATCGGTAGAATATAAATCAGTATTGTTAATATCAGTATTATAATTTATAAATCTATAATACTATATATATATATATATATATATATATATATTATATAGTATTTTATATAATTATATAGTATATAATTTATAATATTATAAATCAGTATTGTTAGTATTATAATTTCTTCTTTGGAACGGTTCTTCTTGAAAAACCATTTACAAGTTAGTTAGTGTCCTCTTCTGTTGCTAATGTGAACAGTCTGGTAAGTGTGCAAGATAAATGTGAAAACACTATGGAAATGTTTAAGGATGTATTTACATCATAAGAAATGTTATTACTTTAATGATCACTGTTATATGATATAATAAAATATGTGTGAATAAAATTGTACTAAGAACACTGACATCATCAACCCTGACTTAGTTACATTTCTCTGCAAATAAAAAGACTCAGTTTCTTCGAATAAGTAATTTTTAATGTTAATTTAATTTTAACAATTTAAATTTATCTGTGATATCAGTTTTGTTTCCAAAATAATCATGTATATAAAACCTGTTAATTGTACAGTTTTATTTGTTTTTGTTTTTATTGATTTACTCTATATTAATTTTTATTTTGATTAGTTGGTACTGATTGCTTATTGTTTCATTTATGCTTGTGTTGTTTGTATTTAATGTGTTAAATTGTCAATAGCAGCTGTGTAGGTTATTGATGAGGTTTTTCTATTTATTTTATTTTATTTTTGCATCTATAATTGTAATTTATTAATAGTAAAATGGCCACTACTAACAAGGACATTATGGCTTTTCTTAACTCAGATGAAGGAAAATATGAATAGGTAGGAGAGGAATATGAAAGAAAACATAAATAAAATATGAATAAACTGGAAGGGAAAATATGAATAAAATTGTAAATGATAATATTTGCAAACTAAATGAAAATAAAAATAGAATGGAAGGTAATAAGAACAAAAAATGAATGATCATATAGCTTATGTCAAGGATAAACTATGTAGTCTTAGTACTGAACTTAGAGATGACGTAGAGAGTGTTAAGTCTGACTTATATCTTCTAACTTATATTAAGTCTAACTTAGAGACTAATATAAATAACAAATGCATTTTTTTCATGCCATTTTTTGTCAAAAACTAGTTTATTTTCAATGCTTTGTGGATAAGTGCATCGTCATGATCGAAGTAGTCAGTCGCTCAATCGCCACAATTCCGGTCATTTTTTTCTCACTTGCAGATATTAATGTTGGTTCACTGTGATGCACAGAGGAACAAATTCAATATGAACAACTCCTTTGATGTCAAAAAGCAAACCGTCATGGACTTCACATTCGATTTCACTTGTATGCTTTTTTTTGTCTGGGCGATGAAGCTGTCTTTCACTAGCTGGACTGCTGTTTTGTTTCAGGGCCATAGCCGTAAGACCAAGATTTATCCCCTGTTATGATTTTTGATAAAATTCTGGGTCAGTTTACACCTATTCTTTCAATTTTTAGCATACTGCTGTCGGACAGTTCTCCCTCTGGTCTTCGGAAAAAAGTCGTGGAACAAACTTTGTTGCGACGCATCTTGTGTTCAAATCTTCAGTTACGATTTTTTGGCATAACTCCAGAAAATTCTAGTTATTTTATCCAATTTGTCAATTGTTTTGCGACAATCAAACATGATGGCCTTATGAACATCTTCATCATTCTTGACATGGAGAGACAAGTGGGGTTCATCTTCAAGTAACATTTGGCCAGCTGAACTGGGCAAACCATTCATAAATTCTCGCCTGACTTAGAGCTTCCTTTCCATAAGCTTCCCAAAGCATTAAAACTGTTTCTGTTGTTTTTTTTAACAGGAAACAGAATTTGATGTTGGAGCATTGTTGTTCCTTAAAGTTTGCCATCACAGAATCACCAAAATCATTGAAAGGGGCTTACAAAAAACAATTACTTCTCCACTACAATGGTTTCTCATGAATGCTAGCTGGCCAACTGAGCAGGGAGCATGTCTAGTAAATGTATCTAGCAGAAGAGGGCAGCACTACCCGACCTACTTGTGTACAGAAAATTCTTTTTTTTTTGTATTCCGTTATAAATTACTCAGCTATGAAGATGTACTTATGTATTTTTACTTTATTCTTACAGCACCTCGGTCTCAAAACATAAAATTATTACAAGTGCACATAATAATAAGTGTTAATAAACAAGTGTTACATTTCATCACATAAATAAAACTGCTTTCAATGTTCTCATTCAGACTAAACATGATCACGCATTCTAATTTACTGTTAAGCTCTTAACAAAAAATATAAGTTGGTTTGGTGAACAGTAATATTTCTAACTGTAATCACTATAAATAAATAAAATGTAATTACCATTAATAATTACTTAGTGAAAGTGTTGGGTTTTTTCTTTATAATTTATGTGTACGTATAAATAAAATTCTATTTTTTAATTATTTTTATATATTACATTTTGAAGAATTTATTGAAAAAATGTAAGTATTTTCTAAGATCTTTGGTTTAGGTAGAGAATACTTTTTATAACCTTGCATTAATAACATTAAAATATTTTTTATGGATGATTTTATTTATTATTTAGGAATATCCTGTGTTTTCCGATAATGAATAAAGATGAAGTAGTAGGTGTAGTTGAATTATGTAACAAGAAGGGTGGATTTCATTTTGATGTATTTGATGAGGAAGTGGCAATGGCATTTAGTATCTATTGTGGAATCAGTATTATGCACAGTCTTGTATATAAAAAAATACAAGATGCACAAGCACGAAATCAGCTTTCAAATGAGCTTATGATGTATCATATGAAGGTAAGTCATGTGTATAATAATGTGATAATGTAAAATAATATGAGAGGTTATCTCTAAAGTAAAGACTGTTAAATTGTAAAAAAATTTATTCTGAAAACTATATAAATATTTTTTATTTCTCTCTAACTACATACCTTATACTACTTTTCTATATAATTGCCGCATGAATTAAGACATTTATCATAGTGATACACCAACTTCAAGATACCTTCATCGTATTCGTCTGCCACCAGTTCATTTAGCCACTGATTAACAGCATTTTTAATTTCATCATCATTCGCAAACTGCTTACCACACAAAAATTCTTTCTAAAACAAATGGAAATCAGAAGGAGCTAAGTCTGAACTATATGGTGGGTGATCATAAATTTCCCATCCAAATGTTCTCAGTAAATCACGTGTCAGACCTGCAACATGTATTTGTGCATTATCATGCAGCAGGATGACGCTGTCAGTCAGCCACCCACATCACCGATTTTGAATGGCACGTCATAACTTACATAGAGTTTTGCAGTAGGCTTTTGTATTTCATTCCATGTGGCATGAAATCAATCAGCAGTATGCCAAACAGATCCCAAAAGACTGTCGCCATCAGTTTGCACCCAAACGGTTGTGGCTTGACCTTTGTTGGTCAGGTTGGTGATTGAGGATGACGCCATTCACTTGACTGCTGTTTTCTCTCTGGCATGTAATACAAAATCCATGTTTCATCGCCGGTAACAATTGAATTAAGGAACTCATAACTCATAACCTTTTTCTGTGTAGTGCATCAAAAATTCCAAAGCAGATCCCATTCAAATTTTTTTATGATGTTCCGTTAAGATGTGCGACACCTAACATGCACAAACCTTTCTGAAGCCTAAATGGTCATGAACAATGCGACCAATAACAGCTCTTGAAACAAGAAAAAGAAGGGTCAGGATGGAAATCGTTAAACGATGATCTTTTCTGATTTCATCATCGATGCATTTCAACAAGTCCTTGGTGATTATCGAGGGCCTCCCTGAACATTCTTTATCATGCACATTAATTCTGTTATTTCTAAATCTTTCACACCATTTTCAGATGTTTCTTTCATTCATTACATTATCACCGTAGACAGCAAACAACTGCCTATGAATTTCAACTGGCTTAATGTTTTGGTGGTTTAAAAAACATATGACTCCATGTATTTCACAATCGGTGACAACATTGATTTTCCTGTTCATTTTATAACGTAATAACTCGCACATAATCAATGATACTACACATGACAACTTACAGACAACAATGTAGTGTGTACATTACTACATGACTATGAACGACACAGGTTCGCCAATCTTAAGGAGAAAAATTTCCTAACAGTTTTTACTTTATAGATATCCCGTGTACATTTGAGTGTAATTTTATGTATGATGTATGATGTCTTTTTTTTTCTCCTCTTATTAATGATTGTGATAGATAAAAAAAAGATTTTTAAAGAGTGAACAAAATGTAATGAATAACTTAACAATATTTAAGCAAAGCAGCAATAGTATTTATTAAAATATTAATGTCATCAAAATATTAGTGTAAAACTACCAATGTCTGACTTCTGCAACTTAAATAAATTGATACTGTGATTTCAGTACATTGCTCTCAAACGAATATTTAACATCTTTGCATAAAAAGATTAATAAAGGTAATTGACGTTGTTAATTAATGCGTGAACTTGATTCATATGTAAAGTAGTTAAGTGTTCAGAAACAGTAAACTATGAAATGGGTCATTTCAGTGATCATTTCATAACCCTCCATTTACAGGATGTAAATGCATTCTACATACTTTATACTTAATTTGGAACCATCAGGTTTTAAAGATTTACCATCTTTCCAGAACTGTAAATTCTCAGACAAGCATCTAACCACCATATTATTTACTGACAGTCAAACTTAATCTTTCAAAAAAAAATATTCTGAAATGTTTCTCGTGGTTTTAATTACAAAATTTATATACTTACTTCAATAGAATGTTATTGCATCTTATTAATTATTGTTTATCAAGTGATAGTCTGCCCTGTATATCTTATCTCATCATTACTAATCATACAAAGATCATATATCATATTTAATCAGTCTAGTCTAATATGTCATGTAGAAAATATAAAAAAAATATTGTTAATTATTTATTCTTAGCCATTAGAAAATAATTTATTTCTTTATTTAAAAATCAACTCAAAAGTTGAAAATACAGTATATTAAAGGGGGTAAAATAAAATAACATGTAATTTATAAAAATCAAATATAATAAATCAATGTAGAAGTATATCAAAAAATGTCAAATGGGTGATGATTGAAAAAAGGATTAAAGAATATTAATTATAAGGTTAAATCTGATTTCCAGTCATAGAATAATCACTGCCATTATATCCATTTTGTTATTTATTAAATATTTCCAAAGATATTTAATAAATAATAAAGCTAAAATAAATTAATTTAAAAGCTGTAATAATAATTTATCCATAGTAATGATAGGATATAAAAAAAATTTACACGGTTATATAAATATAACATATAAAAAAAATAAAATAAAATTAGTTTTAATTTTCATAAGTAATATTTATATTTTAGTATTAATTGATTTCACAAACCACTACAGCTATATAGATACACTCACTTATTATTTTCATTAGTTTAGATATCCATTAAAATAGTTCTTTACAATTATTACCAATTCTTTCGGAATATTCTTAACAGAGAATATTCACTATATTTTGAGAAGCCTGTTAAAAAATAATCGTATGGTATAACATGTGGCCTCCTCTATGAATCATGAGACCTTGCCGTTGGTGAGGGGGCTTGAGTGCTCAGGGATACAGAGTAGCTGGACCGAAAGTGCAACCATATCGGAGAGGTATCTGTTGAGAGCCAGACTAAGGAATGATTCCTGAAAGAGGGCAGCAGCTCTTTCAGTAGTTGTTAGGGGCGTGAGTCACAATGACTTAAACGGCCGTATCAACATCACTCAGTCCTATGAGTACTGCGCAGCTGAAAGCAATGGAAAACTACTGCTTTTTTTCCAAGAAAATGTGGCTCTCTGCATTTTCACATAGCAATAATGGAGGCGCCTTCCTTGGTAAAATATTCCGGAGGTAAAATAGTCCCCCGTTCGGATCTCCGGGTGGGGACTACTAAGGAAGGGGTCACCAGAAAAGTAAAAAATAACATTCTACGAGTCGGAGCGTGGAATGTTAGAAGCTTAAAAAAGGTTGGTAGGCTAGAAAATTTAAAAAGGGAAATGGGTAGGACAAATGTGGATATAGTAGGAATTAGTGAGGTTCGGTGGGAAGAGGAAGGCGACTTTTGGTCAGGTGATTTTAGAGTAATTAACTCAGCGTCAAATAATGGGCAGGCAGGAGTAGGTTTCGTGATGAACAAGAAGATAGGGAGGAGAGTGGAGTATTTCAAAACGCATAGCGGTAGAATCATTGTAATAAGGATAAAATCAAAACCTAAACCGACAACGATTGTTAATGTCTATATGCCTACAAGCGCCCATGATGATGATGAGGTAAGAGTGTGTATACGAAGAGATTGATGAAGCAATTAAACACGTAAAAGGAGATAAAAATTTAATAATAATTGGAGATTGGAATGCAAGCATTGGAAAAGGCAAGGAAGGAAATATAGTGGGTGAATACGGGCTGGGCAAAAGGAATGAAAGAGGGGACCGACTTATAGAGTTTTGCACTAAGTATAATTTAAAAATCATAATAGAAGAATATACACTTGGAAAAAGCCAGGTGATACTGCAAGGTATCAGATAGATTATATCATGGTTAAGCAAAGATTTAGAAATCAACTTGTTGACTGCAAAACTTACCCTGGAGCAGACATTGATAGCGACCATAATTTGGTGATAATGAAATGTAGATTGGGGTCTACAAAAACCTGAAGAAAAGGTGTCAGATGAATCGGTGGAATTTAGAGAAGCTTGAGGAAGAGGAGGTAAAGAAGATTTCTGAGGAGGACATCGCAAGAGGTCTGAGTAAAAAAGATAAGGTAGAAAATGTAGAAGAAGAATGGGAGAATGTTAAAAAGGAAATTCTTAAATCAGCAGAAGCGAACTTAGGCGGAATAAAGAGAACTGGTAGAAAACCTTCAATTTCAGATGATATATTGCAGCTGATGGATGAACGTAGAAAATATAAGAATGCTAGTGATGAAGAAAGTAAAAGGAACTATCGGCAATTAAGAAATGCTATAAACAGGAAGTGCAAACTGGCAAAAGAAGAGTGGATTAAAGAAAAGTGTTCAGAAGTGGAAAGGGAAATGAACATTGGTAAAATAGACGGAGCATACAGGAAAGTTAAGGAAAATGTTGGGGTACATAAATTAAAATCTAATAATGTGTTAAACAAAGATGGTACACCAATATATAATACGAAAGGTAAAGTTGATAGATTGGTGGAATATATTGAAGAGTTATACGGAGGAAATGAATTAGAAAATGGTGTTATAGAGGAAGAAGAGGAAGTTGAGGAGGATGAAATGGGAGAAACAATATAGACGGAATACCTGTAGAATTACTGCGCAGTGCAGGTGAGGAAGCGATTGATAGATTATACAAACTGGTGTGTAATATTTATGAAAAAGGGGAATTTGTGTCAGACTTCAAAAAAAGTGTTATAGTCATGATACCAAAGAAAGCAGGGGCAGATTAATGTGAAGAATACAGAACAATTAGTTTAACTAGTCATGCATCAAAAATCTTAACTAGAATTCTATACAGAAGAATTGAGAGGAGAGTGAAACAAGTGTTAGGAGAAGACCAATTTGGTTTCAGGAAAAGTATAGGGACAAGGGAAGCAATTTTAGGCCTTAGATTAATAGTAGAAGGAAGATTAAAGAAATACAAACCAACATACTTGGCGTTTATAGACCTAGAAAAGGCATTCGATAACGTAATAAAATGTTCAGCATTTAAAAAAAATTAGGGTTCAAATACAGAGATAGAAGAACAATAGCTAACATGTACAGGAACCAAACAACAGTAACAGCAACAGTAATAATTGAAGAACATAAGAAAGAAGCCGTAATAAGAAAGGGCGTCTGACAAGGATTTTCCCTATCTCCGTTACTTTTTAATCTTTACATGGAACTAGCAGTTAATGATGTTAAAGAACAATTTAGATTCGGAGTAACAGTACAAGGTGAAAAGATAAAGATGCTACGATTTGCTGATGATATAGTAATTCTAGCCGAGAGTAAAAAGGATTTAGAAGAAACAATGAATGGCATAGATGAAGTCCTACGCAAGAACTATCGCATGAAAATAAACAAGAACAAAACAAAAGTAATGAAATGTAGTAGAAATAACAAAGATGGACCACTGAATGTGAAAATAGGAGGAGAAAAGATTATGGAGGTAGAAGAATTTTGTTATTTGGGAAGTAAAATTACTAAAGATGGACGAAGCAGGAGCGATATAAAATGCCGAATAGCACAAGCTAAACGAGCCTTCAGTAAGAAATATAATTTGTTTACATCAAAAATTAATTTAAATGTCAGGAAAAGATTTTTGAAAGTGTATGTTTGGAGTGTCGCTTTATATGGAAGTGAAACTGGGACAATCGGAGTATCTGAGAAGAAAAGAGTAGAAGCTTTTGAAATGTGTTACTATAGGAGAATGTTAAAAATCAGATGGGTGGATAAAGTGACAAATGAAGAGGTATTGCGGCAAATAGATGAAGAAAGAAGCATTTGGAAAAATATAGTTAAAAGAAGAGACAAACTTATAGGCCACATACTAAGGCATCCTGGAATAGTCGCTTTAATATTGGAAGGACAGGTAGAAGGGAAAAATTGTGTAGGCAGGCCACGTTTGGAGTATGTAAAACAAATTGTTGGGGATGTAGGATGTAGAGGGTATACTGAAATGAAACGACTAGCACTAGATAGGGAATCTTGGAGAGCTGCATCAAACCAGTCAAATGACTGAAGACAAAAAAAAAAAAATATGTGGATCTGAATCAGTTTTGTGAAGGTGTGTTTTTTATTAATTACCTCTTAAACTTGAAGTTCTGGATTTACCTGTAACTTATATTTTGTTTTTTTATAAAAATTATTTTATAGATTTACAATGTGTAAAATAGCTTATAAGTTGTTTTATTTAAAATCCCACCTCTAGAATTCTTTAAATTTCACTTTGATTGGTTTTATTGTAACAGATGTATTCTCTGCTTAATAGCTGTTAAAACTCCAAAACTTGATCCCATTGGCCAATAATTTTTGCAGATTAACATTATTTTTATAAATAATTTTGACAATAGAAAATTCAAGACAGTCAGTAAATCCACAAGAAATAATGGAACTGTTTATTATATATGAACAAGAACAGGTAGAAATCTTTATCACAATTTAACATTTTGGGTTAGATCCCATTCCAGCCTCATTATGTTTTAGATCATAATTTTGAAGTTAGTTCTTCATTATCAGTTTTCGTAGAAATAAACAGAATTCTGAATTGTATTAATGATACTGTGATAGCTGTGCTTTATGATCTGACTAAGCATTATCTATATTAAAATTACTACTAAGTTCTTTTATATTGCTAACATACACAAGATGAAGAGTTTATTTCCAACCTGGTTGCACCTTAAACCATATGACTGAAAAAGTCTTCAAATTGTTTACAGTATTGTTTTTACAAATGTAGTTGTGTTAATGTAATAGCTTGAATAGATTTTTTAAATATTAATTCATTTGTCAGCTTATTATTTTTACAAACTAGTAGATATATTATATTTTACTAAGTTTTTAAATCATCTAATAATCTATTCTTTCTTTTCATTTTGTTCTTTTATTATATGTTATTTGATATGAGTTGCATACACCTGTTCAGCTGCCATAAATTCTTAATTAAACATGACCTTTTTTTAGTTATAGTAGTATTTGCATTAGATACCAAATAATTGCTGATATTAGTTTCTAATCAGAAATATAATTTGCTTACATCAAAAATTAATTTAAACATCAAGAAAACAGTTTTGAAAGTATATGTTTGGAGCATAGCTTTATATGTAACTGAAACTTGGACAATCAAAGTACCTGAGAAGAAAAGATTAGAAGCTTTTGAATTGTGGTTCTGTAGGAGAAAATAAAAAATCAGATGGGTGGATAAAGTGACAAATGAAGAGGTGTTGCAGTAAATGATGAAGAAAGAAGCATTTGGAAAAATATAGTTAAAATAAGAGCCAGACTTTATAGGCCACATATTAAGGCATCCTGGAATAGTCGCTTTGATATTGGAGGGACAGGTAGATGGAAAAAATTGTGCAGGCAGACAAATTTTGGAATATGTAAAACAAATTGTTAGGTATGTAGGATGTACGGGATATATCAAAATGAAACAACTGGCACTAGATAGGAAATCTTGGAGAACTACAAAAACCAGATAAATGACTGAAAACAAAAAAAAAAAACCAAATCGTTGCTGATAAACATGTTTTACTTTATGCAGAATTTAATTATGTTTTAAAAACTGTGTACATTAAATTTTAAATTATGTTTCCTTGAAAGCAGTTTATTCAATAATTACAACTATTCACATACTTTTGAAAATACCCCTGGAATCCACTCTTATAAATCTCTTGAGTTGCTTTTTTAAATTGGCACTTATATACTGCTTTCAGATTTTACTTGTTTTAGAATGGATCTCAAGTGAGGAAACATGTAAAAATCAATTCATGCTGCCAAGTTGGAAAAGTATGGTGGGTGCTCCAGAGGTGTTACATTGTGCCTTATAAGGTTCTTCCTAACCAGCATGGATCAGTGTTCTTGAACATTCTCCTACAAAAGAACCCAGTTGTATATGTTTTTAGGATGTTCTAATTACTTCCTAACAGTGAAGGGTAGAGACATATATAATTTGACAATTAAATTCCTGGGCTGAGTCTTAAATAACATGTAAAATTATTCTTTACCACTTTTATTCAGTATACTCACAGCTGCTTCTGCATATTTTTACACTATTCATGCATTCAGTTAAGTGTGCAAGAAAACGCATCCTTTGGAATTGCCTTCAATTTACTCATCACAGTTTTCTGATTCAGTGGGACATCCTCAAATCTTGGCCCTCCATTTTTATTTTAGAAAAAAGGTCTGCCATTGCTAAATCTGGCAAGTAGGATGGGTGTAGTAGTACATGACTGGACTGTTTGTACAGAAAATAGCAAACAACAGTCAAAGAATGAGCTGATGCATTTTCATACAGAAGAAACCAGAACTTATTTCAGGTTGAATGCAATGAATCTAAGTGATCAATCTCGTCATCCCTCTCTTTTAAATTACCATTTACAATCAAATTTACCAGCACAAATTCATGATCAGCATTGCTTTCATAAGTAATTTCTGCAGTATCACTTTTTGCAGTTATAGTTTCTCAATTATAGTTTCTGCAGTTATAGTACGCTGAGGCATACATGAAGCGCAAATTTTCATTACCTATTACTTACTTCCTGGTTAAAAACATTTTTGTATCATTCATTATTAAATATTTTCAATATTTTTATAATTTGTCGCACAAGATGGGTGTCCACTTAAAACATCATTACAAGCGTTGCGCTTGTTCTAAGTAATTCCATGAGTGTGTTCTCGTGGAAATACTTACATCATTTACTATTTCTTTTCCACCCTAATATTTTATAAGATATCTTTTTTAAAATAGTTATTTTGACTTTGCAAGCAGAATGCAAAATTAGGTATTATAATAAGACATTTGGAACGAACTACAATGTTCTAAACACAAGAGTTTCTAACAAGAGTACACAAGATTGTAGATGAAACTAGAATACATTCCTGTCATATTATAAATTAATGAACACTTTATAGAATGAGTAAAAGGTTTTATTATTAGAAATAATTTTACATTCCGAATCATTTTAATTATTGTAGAGAATCAATCGGTTTACTTATTCGAAGCTTTAACTAACATTCATTCAAACTGTTATTATTATTATTCTAAAGAAACAACGTTAAAGGATCAAACAAATACAATTTTAAGTTAAATGTTTCAAATATTTTAACACATGTACTTAAAAATGCGTCGCACAAATGTACTTAAAAATAATTTTTAAAGTATCGTAAGTCATTCTACAATTGCAAGTTTGCAAATTTACAGTTATTATATTAATATTATAATATCAATCACAAAGATTGATCAAATAATTTTACATATATATAATTAAATTAGTATAAAAATCATTTTTCTATTCTTCTTAAATGGTCAGTACTACTTACAGCTTAATTTTGTTTTATATTCCTTTCATTACTAAATATTAATTGTACTTCTAACATTTAGATTTACTTTTTTCCTTAATTTCATTAGATGTGTTCTATATTGATTATAAGCAAGTTCATAAACATCAGACATCATTCCATATTCTGTTTTGTAACTTTTGAGAGAATGTTGATTTTGTGGAAAATAAGAATGCATTTTAGTAGGAGGAAATGACCAAACTTTAACACAAATCTTATTTTTTGTTTCTGATAGGATCATTTTTCTAATTCTATTTTAACATATTTTAATACTCATGTGGTTTTGTTTATTTTGCATTGGTATTGTCAGGTAGAGCACTTAAAAAATATTAAAAATAAATTTTTTTGTTTCTTTATTATTATTATTCTATTTTTTTTTTTTTTTAAGAAGCGTACTAGTATTATTTAAATATAAATTTTATTTTTATTTTTTTTGAAGTTGTGCAGGCATAAATGTTGATGAAATTTATTATAATTTATTGACAATTCATTTTTACTTTTCTTTTTGTTTGCTATGAATTTAAAACAGCTGGTCTGATATTTATAAATTTTAGAAGTTTTTCATAAATTTTTATCAACTTAACTACATGACTTGGTTTTACTTCCTCCCCCCCCCCAAAAAAAAAAATCACAACTGTCACTTCTAGTAATATGCAAATTCAGTTGCATTACAATACAAACTTCAATAAAAATTTCATCATCAAAATATGATGATGATTATGTTTTATAATCATCAAAATTGGTTCACTGGAAGTTCGTCTATGACAGATAGATTTTTACCAGATAATAATAGAAGTTATTAAATGAAAAATTACATATTCTTCATAAATAATTTGAAATTATTTTTCATATTTTTTTGCCATTCTCATTGGTTTGTGTTGGATTATTATAGCATAAATGTAAATAACCTTACATCATTCTGATATAAAAGCTTTTTCACAAAAATAATAATTTTACAAAAATAATAATAATAATTACAATTATAATTCCTACCCTTATTTTGCAGACATTTACATTTATCTTAATTTCTTTTTTCTTATTTTCCTTTTATGTTCAGTGAAGTCTTCTCTTTTTATCATCTAGCAGTAGAGTCGCTCATCATAGATTCTATCCATCTGCTTTGATAACATTTTTCCACCTGCAATATATCTTTGTGGAACCTTTCTCCTTTTCGTTGCTGATGTCACCCAAATTTAGAAGGAAAAAGTCCAAATGAGAATGTAAAAAGTGGATTTTCAATGACATTTTGCAGCCTAAATTTTTGTAGTTCACTAAAAGTTAATTTATAAGTTGATCATGATTTTCAGTTTTTTTTTGTTTCCAAGAAAACCAGTAATGACACCTTTGTATGGCTTCCATGCTGCTAGTCCTTTAGGATTCAGTTTGCTGTCAAATATATTTTCACTAATTAATTTTCCTATTTGTGGCCCAATTAATGTTCTCTCTTTTAATTTGGCTTCACTTAATTGTGAAAAAAACTCAGCTAACTATTTAAAGCCATCTCTACCTTTATCTAATGCTTTTACAAAATTCTTCATCAGGTCTAGTTTCGCACGTAAAGGTGGTAAAATAATTCAATCTTCTTCAACAAGGGAATTATCATCAAAATTTTCCTTTCCTGGGGTAAACTGATTTCTTTTTGGAATGATAACTGTTTTTTTAAATGATAACTGTAATCTGAGATATGGAAGAGAAAAATTATTGTTCATTGGTTTTAATCGGCTTTTCTAGTCAGATTATATTTTTACATAGTAACTGGCGAGGACATTAAATGATGATTTTATTCTGAGATATTGAAGAGAAAATGTCTTGTTCATTGGCCTAATTTTTATCGGCTTTTCAATTCAGATTTTATTGTTACCGTAGTAACCGGCGAGGGCGTTAAATGATAACTGTAATCTGAGATACAAAAGAAGACATGTCTTGTTCATTGGTCTAAATTTAATCAGCTTTTCTAGTCTGATTATATTTTTACCATAGTAACCGGTGAGGGCGTTAAAGAGGACGATAGAGACATGAAAGCCCTATCGCTTTGAGGTCAACAATGATTCACCATGAATGTTCACTGTACTTAATAGCTTTTAAAATTTTTGACATACTTTCATTTGTTTCTAACATTCCTACATCATGTGTTACCAGTGTAGATGAAAACTTATTCTAATTATGCAACAACAATGCTTTAAGTTTCTTTTTGATGAGTTTCTAAATAAGTGCCAATCATGAATAACATATTCAAAGTCCAGTTCAGACATTAGCCCCCTAACATCGCAGGAACAAATTAAACCATCTCTTCTAAAGTATTTCAGTAAATTTTAATTTTAATTTTTGTATACTGAAATTTTGTTATCCTTGTTTAATAAATTCCATTCTTTAGGATGTGAAACAAGGAGTTCTGCTTCTTGTTTCGACAAATACAAGTCACGAATTAGGTCACTCAGTTGTGCTTGGTGAGGTTCAGTATTTGATTCTTCTGGAATGTAATTAACATCAATTAAAGTTGAGGATTTATCAGTTGAGTCTTCTGGGAAATCAGAAATTTCTTTCCAAGAAGTTGAAGCTATTGGAATCTGTAAATCAACACTATGAAGTACAAGTCTCATTGTTTAACAAATATTTGGGTATGCAATACTGCTTTTATTGTTTGAATTGAAACCAGTAATATTTTTTAAGCAAACATAATGGATAGTAGGCTCTTGCTAAATCATAGGTGTGACAAAGGCAAATGTTCTTTATTTTCTTCAACTTAGCACTTGATGCATGCTACATGTGGAGCCCAGGATTTATCTTGATCTCCCAAGGAACAGTCAAAACAATCCTTGTAAGCAGTTTTCAGCAGATTTGATACTGGTTTTCATTGACGTTTTGTGGTGAATTATCCGCAAACGTAGCAAAAAACATTTGGAAAACTTTTACAACTTCGACTTTTATTCATTGGAAAATTCAGAATGTTTTAATAAATGAAAGTAAACTGAAATATTACAGAAATACTTACTTAACCTTTCAAGCTGGTATTTAAATTTTTAAAGCCCTACCCTACTGCCGGTAATTTAAATGCCCAACCAGCAGCTGTATTACAGTACTAAAAGTAAAAAAATTATAGCTTCAAAACCATTACACCAATTTAAACCAAATTTTCAGCAGGTATAGAACAAATACAAACCTTTCAGAAAAAAATAAGAAAACATTCTATTAACTCACCTAAACGTTGACTTGAGTGTGGTAAACTTGAAAACAGGCATCTACACAAAGTCCAACATTACAGTCCTTGCACCAAAAAGGAGTCTCTTTTCTTTTTCCAGTCCTTTTCATACACACAACACATCTCTTGTAGGGTTTTGCTTTCTTCTCAGTGGGTGGAATACTTTCAATGAAATGTCTTGCTGTAAGCCAATCAGGTGGGGGTGTTTTAGATGGTCTACCAGGTCCTCGAGAAACTGCTGCTTTTCTATGCATTTCAATTAGTTCCTGTGCTAATTGGTGTCTGTAATTTAGGTGGCTGATTTTTTTTACATTTTGTGTTCCATTGTAGATGATCAGGGAATTGTGAATTGCCCTGTTCAGTAATCGTCGAAACAGTTTAAGGTACCATTTGGTGCACCGCTTTCTCTCTATGAGGTAGGGCTGCAGTTTTTGATCTTTGAGATCTACACCTCCCATAAACTGATTGTATTCTCTGATGCATGTGGGCTTCTTTATTTCTTTGCCTCGTTTTTCTATGGTTTGAATTGAAGCATTGTGGAATGTAGAAGTAAATGACACCTGTTTTTTATCAAGCCACTTCAACACCATGACACCCTGTGAATGGTAAGCTACAAGTTCACCTTTCTTCAATTTCTCTTGTTTTATTTCTTCTGGCACTTCTCTTCTGTTGAGTCGTAGGGTACCTGCTACATTGACTTTATTTCTGTTCAATATAAGACACAAATCTGGAGAATTATAATAGTTATCCATCCACACGGTGTGTCCAACACCAAAGAGAGGCTCTACCAATTTTATCACAATTTGTGTTGTCTTCTGTACTTCAGTAGGCACTATGTCAGTTTGTACTTCTGTTGTGCTGCCAGTGTATATAATACATTTCCACAAATATCCTGTCGTTGATTCACACATCTCATAGGATTTAATGCCAAATTTGGCAGCCTTTAGAGGGAGGTAAATTTTTATTCTAAGTCTTCCTTTCCATAAAGTCAATGACTCATCTAAAGATATATTTTCATCCATTTTGTACAATGTTTTATATTTGTTATTTAGGTGTGTGATGATTTAGTTGATTTTAAACAATTTCTTGTTTCCTTCATAGGTGTCAAGTTGTGCATTATCAACAAAATGTAAAAATCTATTTATTAGCTGAAATCTGTCCTGTGTCATTGTCTTATAGAAAATAGGAGTGTCCAGTATAGGATTTTTAGTGAAATATGACTTTGTAGTAGGTCTTAGAATAATTCCCATAAGAATTTGCAGTGCAAAATAAGTATACAATTCGTCACTGTCTACATTTTTCCAGTCATGAACTCTGGTCCGTCTGGCGTCAAGTCATTTTGTTTTGAATTTATGAAGTTATTGGCATAGCAATTTGTCTCGTCTGCAATTTTATTCACTAAGTCATGATCAAAAAAAAGTTTAAATGCTTGTGAAACATACTGTACTTGGTTAACTATTTCACGTCTTTCACTAAAGGGGATTTATTGTGAGGTGTAAGAATCATCCACTTTTTCCCATCTCCAATCTATGTCTTTTCTTGTACGCTTCACTTTTATATCAATATCATCATCACTATCACCACTACTTTGTTCAGAATCTTCTTTATTTTCATTATGATTTTCTGGCACAAAATCTTCATCACTTTCATCACTATCAAATTCACTACCACTATTAAATATTCTAATGTTACTGTCACACGTCTCATCTAAACATTCAATAATTTGTTCCGATGTAAGATTACACGACGTGCTTGACCCGGCCATTTTCATTTACTCATAGCTGGCGTAACTGACTGAAAGAAGAGCATTCAACTTCGTAAAACAAAATCGTATTTCATCACCGATATGCAATCCTACGCAGTTATAAAAATACGGAGGGGAAGAACGAAGCCTCATGATAACACAGAGCCAGTTGTTCAAATAAACATTATGAGATGGCAGTGTTATGAAGTTTTGAAGCAAGTACTGCTTGCTGCGAGACTGTCACGTCCACCCGCCAATGCATACAGCTTAACATGTGCGTGACATTCACGTGCTCCCTGCCTGAAGGGTTAATTATAAAAATAATTAAGTTTTAATTTATAAATACTTAATTACCTAAAATACTTCATAAAATTGTTTCTCCATGGAGTGCAATAAAACACACCATGATCTCACATGCACACATATACACCCACACACACAAAACATAAAAAATTTTGATGTTCAATAAAATAATACCAAACATTCTGTCATAAAACTCTTTCACTAAATTTATGACCTCACTTATGAAACAATCTTTATAATATGTGTATGATAAAAACCACTACCACAGCTAAAGAACACAGTACGTCATACCAAGAACTTAACTCATACTGAAGAATATTTCATCATGTTGAATTATTCATTTACTTGACTCATGACATATCTATACATGTCTGGCTTGACATGAAATGATGACATGCAACTGTTATGTATCAAATATAGGTCTACAACATGCATCACAATATAAATAAGATGTGAATAAACAGACATACTAATTTATTTATATTGCTTGTTCCACGAATGATGAAACAAATAAATTTAAGGGGTTTTAACTTAAGAACATTACATAATGTGTTGTTTCAGAATACATATTCAGATTTGGCATATAAAAAACTATATGTAACACCTACTTCCTCATCAGTTCCAAATTTTATATTGACCAGTTATTAAGCACTCAGTTTTTTTAATTTACTATTTAGCTCTTGGATCTTTTTTACACTGACCTGTTTGTTGTTGACATATTACAATATATATATGTCATAACTTTACATGAAAAATGGTTGTGAAGGAGAGATCATTTCTTTTTAAATTAGAAGGAATTTTGGCCTACTTATAGGAATAAATACACTCATCACAAGAGTACAATGCAGTATATAAACTTTGTACTTGTTAGTACAGCCATGGTAGTGTAAAACAACTATGTACACTATACTCATGAAAATAGCCCTCACTTGTGTGTTACGAAAACTTGTTTGTTATTAATTTATTGTCAAATATTCAATTTTGAATACATGGTGTTTCAATTTAATTACTTATAAATTTGAGTAAAAATTACTTTTTCAGGTTGAAGATAAAGATGTACAAGCTATTGTGGAAAGCCATAAAAAACAAATAAGTTCTTTTCCAGATTTTTTTAATTATTCTTTTTCAACAAGATTATTATCACATGAAGTATCAGTTCCTATTGCATTTGAATTATTTAATGAACTTAATTTAACAACACAATTCAGCATCAGAAGTGACTATCTTGCAAGGTAATATGTTTAAAATAATTTTTTTTTACTTTATTAGTTAAAGAGATAAAGAATTAAAAATGAGTAACTTACTGGGAAAGTGTTGTTGGATAGTTGAAAAAGCATTTTATGTAATAATAGCAAAGATCATGTATTAATATTACTGGTAAATAACAGTATTAATGCCTGACGGAGCATGTGAAGTGTAGACCTTATAATTAAAATTATAACAATGAAAAAAATCATTGGTAAATAATATAAACAGTTAGGATTGGTTTTAGTGTTTTAACTTTTGATAAAGTTGTTACCTACAAAAATGTTCTTTCTGTACGTTCTAACTATGTGACTTTTCCTTTTTATTTAGCAGAATGTATATACAGCTTTCATGTTGGTCATCGCTTGCTTAATTCCTAATATTTAATTTTTCAGTAAAAAAATTTCTGAATGGACGTTATCCAGAAATAAATAAATTAATTAAATCATTAAGCATGAATTAATTCATTCATTAATTCTCATGCTTCAGATGCCTCATTCACTTTTGTGCTTTCAGGTGTAATTATTTTGCTAAGATATTATTTTCTCATTATGTTATTTGCAGGTTCTTATTGTATGTTCAGAGAGGATATCGAACTACACCTTACCATAACTGGGACCATGCATTTGCTGTTTTTCATTTAGCAGCTGTACTTATTAAAAATTTAAATCTTACTGAGAATCAACATTTAACGTAAGTAACGACTAATAATATTTACTTTAATGCTTATTATTTTAAATTGTAGTTTTAAAACAAATTTTATTAAATATTGAGCAGCAATAAATTATATCATTGTAGGAACTTGAAGGTCCTATTCCACTATATTAAGTGTAACTCTGAAAGTATAGCATCATGAGTAAGGATAACAAGAAAATATCTTCCTGACATATGATTCTTAGTTAGATCTTGGTGAAAGTATGTTTTGTATAGCGTATATTTTTAAGCTTCTAATTTGTTTTTTTTGTTTTTTGTAGCTTTATTTAATTTAGGAACTGGTCACTCCCATTTAACTTTTTGTTTATACAATCTTTTAGTGGTGTCTGGTCTTGAGTTTGACACCGAAGAAGTAAAGCGGCTATTGAATGATGAACACATAAATATAATGTCAATAATAAGCAACTAATGACAATAAATGCTTTAACGTTCATACCATAAAATCTAAGCAGCCATAAGAAGTACTGATAGTTACATTTTGGGAGTAATTTCAAACTAAATTAGTTATGGGAAAAAAAGGATTTGTTTTTAAATTAGTTTTTCACACCACATAAAACCTGTTCTCTAATGTTAGTTCTCTTACAGAACTCTGTTACATTTACAAATATATTATGGTATTGCAAATAAAAATATTGTACTTTTATTAAAATCGATTGTTTATTCTGGTTTTTATTTTTGGGTTTAATTAATTATTTTTGAAGATAAGTCTGCCTGTGTGTGGGCTACAGTTGGCAATTGGACATAATACCCTTATTACAATCATTCTATATCAAACATGAAAAAGTTATAACATTTAAAAATATCACTGCCAATACTAAAAATTGAAAAATAATACTTCTTTAGTACTTTAAATTTCAAATTTTCAAGTTGACATTAAATTAAAAACAACTATAAACATGAAACAGCACAAATATAAACTAAAAGTTACAAACTATAAAGTTTAAACTATAAAACCTTTAACTATTAACATATAACAGTTAACTGTCACCAGTTCATAATTATTTGTATATGTTGTAGGCTAATTACTTTTACAGCCACAGATGAGCCAGCTTTCATGAACATTTTCCTTTAATTGTGTTTCATGTAGTTCAATTTACATTTAGATCAGAGTTTCATAGACTTTGACTATGAGATTTATGATTTTCAATTAGTGAAGAAACTCTGGAACATTACTTGGAAGTAGGTACTGAAAACATTGACACAAAATCAGATGAACAAATAATGTTTTGCATTTACAAATAGTAATCGCAGTTCAGAAATTGAAATGAAAGAATATGGCATTAAAATCACTGTTCTCTAGCAGCTCTGAAAGTGAGGATGATGATAATTCCAGTGCTGAAAATAAAAAAAAAATAGTTTTATGTAAGAAATTCATAAAAGTGGTGTAGAGTAACCAAAGTAGAGAGGTAGAGTAAACATAAGTGTAATATTAGTAACCTAGCATATAATATTAGTTTCTTGTATCACAAGTTGTTATAGATGATGAAATGAGTCTTTTAAGTTTTTCAGTAAACTGTTTTATGTCATCATTTACCAGAAACATGCAAACAACGAAACAAACCAGAACTTTACAAAATCAGAATTGAAAGTTGGATTGTTATTAAATACAGAAATCTTTTAATCAAACTTCTTATGTAGACATAAGAAGTATTTTTGTCACTGATGGAACTGGGAGTCTGGGATTTAAAATAAAAAGAGAAGGAAAAATAAAATACATACAGGTTGAGATGAGAAGTGTTGAAAATGGCAAAGGCGGCTTGATAAAGGTAGTAGGGATATATAGGTGAAAAGAATTAATTGTGGGAGAAGGGCAGACAAGATGGAAATCCATGGTCTATCATCCAATACCAGATGACAGATGACTGGAAGTCAAAACTTTATGATTTTCACAAACCAGAACTTCATGATTTTTACAAAATAAGAACTGTAAGTTGGATTATTACTATATACAAGAATTTTTAAATCAAACAATGAAAATACTAAGAGCCAGAACTGGGTGGAACTGAGAGCCAGAGTACTGGTCTGCAAGTTCATGTAGTACTTACAAATAATGATTACAGTTCAGAAATTTAAAGAAGATATGGCATTAAAATTACTGTACTTAGTAGCTCTGAAAGTGAGGATGATAGTTTTTCCTGTGCTGAAAATTGAAAAACTAATTTTGTGCAATAAATAAAGTGGATTAGAGTAAATAAAATACTAGTCTGTAATAATTAATTTATGTACTAGTCTGGAGCCAGAATATTAGTGGTGAGTCCATGTACTACTTCTGAAACAGTCCTGGCATTCCCTAAATGACCAGTGTTACACAAGTGTTCAGATTCATTGACACTGGAGATTAAACCTGAATCCTCAAGTGGATAGCAAGTACACATTCATAGATTATGTCGAATTAAAAATTCTAACCTTTCCTTAATGATTTTGTGCTACACTGTGGAAGCTTCCTTTTCCATATTTATATATTCCATATATTGTTTAGATTACTGTTGACATTTGTATCAAACAAATATCAACAGTAGTCTTTCTTTGTTGGATTTTTAATTTATTTTCAGTGAAATTACTGTTTGCTATTCTTCAGTACACCAAACTGTCATCATGGTCATTACAGTATTTAAAACAATACTTTCTGCTTCATTTGACTTGAATATAAATCGTTAAGTAAAAAAATAAAGAATTTTAGACTTAACAGAAAGTTAGGAAATGATTTAAAATTTTTATTTCAATTTTTTTTTAGTCAGGTGTAGATTTTTCTGAATAACACTATCTTTCCTACACGTGAGTCCATTATCCAAGTCTCTTCGATGGGACTGTTTAGGCCTTGAAAATCTCCCAGTACTTTTTCATATCTTTGTGTAGTGTTGAAAATGTTTGCGGTGTGAGTTTTTTCCTGTGAGTGTTTTTGTTTCTTGATTTTCTTGTTTAATTTTATCTTATCTATGGTGTCTTCTGGTGTAAGGCCAATTTTCTTCAGATCCTCTCATCGATCGATCTGGATCCTATCCTGGTGTTTTTTCGAGTCAAGATTGTATTGCACTAGTTGTTTCAGAAATTTTGAATCTTGCATGCTCATGTTATGTCCAAAGAATCCTAGTCTTCTTTTACGCATGGTATCAGTGATTAGTTCTAACAGTTTGTACGTGACTGTTGGGCACAGTCCACCACTGCTTGTCTTTCTGGTAATTTTTATTGATGCAGGTACTTCCAATTCTTTTGATTTCTGGAGTCTGTCTGTCTCTGATTGTTCATTCAGGTGGAAGAGTATTTCTGCTAAGTAAGTGGTTTCTGGTTTTATAACTGTGTGTATTGTTTAATTTTTGCATTTATTATAGGCATTTTTTATTATAAGTGTACCAGGTTAATTTATGACTTGGTTAATTTATTGACTATGGTTTGTTTCTTCTTATTTGGATTGAGTTTTTTTTTCATTACCTAATGAAAAAAAAACTAATAACAAACAACCTTGTTTGTTATTATTTCTCTGAGGTATTTAAATCAGGTTACTATTTTGATTTTATTACCGTTTTTGTTTACTTCTTTTAATTATGTTGGTTTTTGGGGCATAATTTCTGTCTTTTCGAATGATATTTTGAGACTAATTTTATTTTCAGTGTTTTATAGTTCTAATGTTCGTGATTTAGCTTCATTGATGTCATTTGCTAGCAGTGCCAAGTCGTCAGCAAAACCAAGACAGTTTGTTTTTATTTTTTGACCTGTTTTTACTGTGGGAGGCATTTTTTGAGGCATTCTCCCATTACCATTTCTAGAGAGTAGTTGAATAGTAGCAGGGAGATCCCATCGTCTTGACAGTTTTTGTTTTGATCTCGAACGGTTCCGACAACTCGCCTTGAATTTTAGCTTCAAGTTATTGTTTGTGGGGATCAGTTTTATCATGTTTATTAATTTGGTATGTACTCTTTGGTATCTTAGAATTTTTAGTAGGAATTCTCTATGGATACAGTCATAAGCTTTCTTGAAATCTACAAATGTTATCACCATGTCTGTGTTTCCTGTTGTAATCCATTATTAGCTTGAGACTCATGATCTGGTCTGGACAGCTCCTCCATATTCTGAAACCTCTCTGGTATTTTCCTAGTTCTTTCTCGAAGGTCTTCTGTCGGTTCTTTGCAGTTAAGAAGTCTGTTGAAATATTTAGCTAGGATTTCCACATTGTCTTTATTGTTATGGGCCAGTTTACCATTTTCATTCTTTATTAGTAGAGTTGGGAGTTCATATTTTTGGAGCTGATTTTTTAAAGGTTTTGTAATAATCTTCGACTGTGTTTTATTGAATTCTTCTTCTATTGACTTCAGTGTGTCTTTATGGTGTTGTCTTTTTATTCTCCTTAAGGTTCAGGTGATTTCTTTTCTGTTTTACTAGATTTTGGAAGGATGTTTCTGATTTTTGGGATTGGTGAAATAGGCATGCTTGATGTCTTTTCTCCACTGTTTCGTCACTTTCACCACCACTCTTGTTACTGCTCCACCACTGATGTTTTTTACAGGATTTATTGGGGCTAATTCTTCTGTGATTTGTTTATCTATGATTTGTTTTCTACTTGAGTCTATATGTAGAAAGCTCTAAACATTTATATTGTATAAAAATATATATTCATAAACAGATTGTTTGGAATTTTTATTACTGTAAGTTGTTGTATTATATAGTTTATTTCTGATATTGTTAATTTAATTATTAAAAGCTTTATTGCTTAGTAAGATTTTACAGTTGGTATAGGGTGTGCATGCAGGTGGGTTGAAAGTCTGGCTCTCCTTGTAGCTACAATTTGTCATGATATCGACCATCGTGGTACTACTAACCAGTTCCAGATGGCATCTGGTACAGTCCTTGCTAGTCTTTACAGCTCAGAAGGATCAGTCATGGAGGTATGTTTACTTAATACTACTTTCTTTTATTTTTAAAGTAGTGTATAATTAATTGACTAGTAAAAAATATGCTACTGTATATCTTTGAAATATATTGTTAGACTATTTATGATGAATAAGAGAATAACATTATAATAAATAATAATATTATCAGTTTTAACTTATAAAATAGGTAAAATAAATGCAAATATCTTGCCTCCAAGATAAATATCCAGGCCAAGAGATGAGATAAATATCAGGAGTTTTCTACACTTTCTCATTTAGGCTTTGGCATTAACTTTTTCAGTTGCTAATAATTGTAAATACGTTTAAACAGGTAAATACATTTTTACCTGTTTGTTTAATAAATGAATCCATTTAATTGTTTACTTATAGTTAATCTCACTTATATAATTTTGCATTATCATTCATATATGTTTGTTCTTATAGAGGCATCATGTTGCACAGACAATGTGTATATTGAACACTGAAGGATGTAACATAGTCAGTTGTTTGGATGCGACGGAATATAAAGTATTCATAGACCTTGTATCTCGTCTTATATTGGGTAAGTTTTATGAATATAATTCTTTGTGTAATAAATAGCCTTTTTTAATGAAAGCAAAGAAGATTCAACTTTTAATTTAACTTATGTATAAGAACCATATATTGCTTATTTAGAAATCAGTTATAAAATAAGTAAATGTATATATGTCTTAATAATTAGGAAAACAAATCAATACCTGTTTGTTGTATTCATAAAAAAGAATTATAAATTAAGGATATTAAATACAATAAAAACTATACTTGTTTATATATATATATATATATATATATATATATGGGCAAGGTGGCGCAAGATAAACCGAACCCAAAGCAAGCAAAGAACTCATGAACAGTAAGCCAATATTATACAAGTAAATGAAAGACAAAAACCTACTTACATGGGTTCCTCTCTACAGGTACAGCTGGAAATATTGACCACCATGGTCCAGGCGCAGTTTGGCCTGATGAATCATATTCAGTGTGACTTGCTGTATCTCATCTCATTGGATGTTGATGGTGGTATTGCTTATATTCTGTTGCAGTGCATCAAGAATTTATGTTGTTCTTGTAACCTTGCCCTTTAGGTTACTCCACAAATAAAAATCATGACTGGATAGATCAGGTGACCATGGAGGCCGAAGATCCTTCAAGACCGCCCTGTCAGATGTGAAAACTGAGTGCACTGCTTTCAAGGAAGTATGTGCTGCCCGGCTGTTAATATACAAAACGTCATTTGTCTGGTGTCAGTTACTCTGCAAAGGGCTGGAAGATGTCGACAATGTAACACGCTGAGTTCAATGTGTCTTGAAAGAAAATGGGTCTAATGATTTTTGTCGCAGACCCAGAGTGTCACACTCCAACTTTACATCATGCAATAGTATCTTGAATATTTGTCATGAGTTTTCAACATATCAATATCGTGAATTAACATAACCACTGAGGTGGGACCAAGTCTCATCCATCATGAAGTAGAGGTTTGGATTGAATAAAATACTTTAAATCTCCTACTGTAGCCATGCACACTACCATACATGTTTATAGACTTACATGTCTGTAGGCTTTAACTCTTGTAAAGCCATGATCTTGTCTGGCTTCAGGTTCAAGTCCAGGTCATTTAAGATGCAGTGAAATCTGCATTCGAAATCTTTCTGCATCTCGGTCCTTTTCACAGGTGGTTGTTGATCCTGCTTATCCAGCACAGATCCAGTTCGCTCAAACTTCTTTATTAGCTCATGTATGAATAACTTGGCAGGTGTCTTTCTGCACGGAATCTTTCTTGCACTCCTTTGGTCAATCTGCCCTGTGTGTAATATTCCTTGATGATGAATATTCTGGTATCCTTCATCAGAATCATAATTGTGTGAATTCACTGGTGGTTGGCTTTATCTCAACTGCATTTCCTTTATAGCTGTAGGTCATATTCCTCCCCTCTTTCTGTTCAAGGTCATGTGTACCACAGCTTGTTGTTTGGCATTCAAAATGTTATTGCTTCTTGCTATGTCGAATAAACCAACACTTTTTGGTTTCTCCCCTCTCATGTCTGGTTCAGTTTATTTTGGACCATCCAATACATACATATATATATATAATAGTGTGCAAATTCATCTGAACACAAGGAATTTTTTTTGTTTATTTTTATGTTGTGGCTGCACTCCTTGACCGCACCCATTCTTTAAATTGTCTTTGTAATGTGACATTATTGTTCTTTGGTTATTTAGCAATTTTTATGTTATAAATAATGTTTTATAAAAGCATATTTCAGTTTTTATTACAAAATCATATTTTCATTTTTTTCTGTGTATCTTGAATATGTAATAATGGACCTAACTTCAAGAAAGTGTTTGGAAATTGTTTCTATTTTTGAGTTTACCAGTATGACACAACGGCAAAGAGCTTCTGAGTGTGGCATTGAACTAGGGGACAGCAAATGCTATTTTAAAAAAATTTAAAGAACTAGTTGCTTTCTACCTCAAACGAAAGACAAATGTGGCTGTAAAAGAAACTACTCCAACACAGGATTGGTTTTTAGTGAGAAAAAATAAACTTTATCCAAAATTATCTGTTGTGGACTTAAATCTATAATCAGCAGCTAGTGGAACAGATTTACACGTAACAACTGTTAGATGCCTACCTCTTGCAGCTAGAGAGAAAGCTCATCAGCTAACTAAATAGCAGCTTTTAACACTGGCAATGCGCAAAAAAAAAGCTCTCGTGGGCCAAAGCACATGCTAACTGGATTAAAGAAGACTGGAAAAATGTTAAGTTTTCCTATGAATCGCATTTTTATATTCAGGAGCAAAGGGTTCTATAGTTAGAAAAGCATGAAATGAAAATACATCTCGACTCATATCCAACAATCAGTTCATCCTCAGAAAAAAATTTTGGGATTATTTCACATTTGAAGGCCCCAATCCAATTCCACTGATGGTGGAAATATTGCTAGATATTTACATATTGTACAGGTATGATTTTTTTTTGTAAATAAAATTAATTTTTATTAAATAACATCTATATTCTTCAGATTTATTTGCACACTGCTATAAATATATTTATATATATATATATATATATATATATAAAACACAAGTATATTTATGTATACTTATCTACAAATTTATAAAATTTATTTTATATATGTAAATTCTTTTGCATAAGACTACATAAACATAATTACCCAAAAATAAAAGATGCGTGTATCAGCATAAAACAAGAAATTTAGATAAAGTCAGTAATTAATAATTAAGAGCCCTTCATAATATTCAGCAAAATATTAATAATTTTCATCTGCAAGGAACATAGTTGGAACACAGTAGAATTTCTTTAATCTTTCGTAGCACACCCTCATATATATTAAATGCCATAACTGTGTTGTTTGTGGGTGACTTGACAAGAGTCACTTTACTCCCAAAAATGATGATCAGTCTCAAAGATTGAATGCACGCAATCAGGCTTTCTGAGAAAGCGAGCAGTGTGATTTTTTTTATACTGAGTTAAACATATAGTTGAATATCAGCATGCCTAGTTCAACAAAATGCAGATGTTAGCCTTACATGTATTACCCTCATTCTATCCACCACAGAAAGCCATGTAGATGTATAGTAAACGTTATTTTTCCTACAGACAGAAACTCTTACTGGTGCTTCATAGGTCTGCATCAGTTAGAGTTAGCAACAATTGATGTACCCCTCTCTTTTGTGAAACAAACAATACAAATATACACAGCATCAACTCAAAAGAGGTATTATATTTTCAATTTATATATAAAAATATAATAATTTTGTATGTGTATAGTACATATACAAAACTTATGTTTGTTCTTAAAGTGCTGTTCAAAAAGAACATAGTAATAAATTTAGTTTAGCACCTTATATTTATCTTTTTTATAAATTACGGTGATGACTTATTTTTTGAGGTGTTTACTTTACTTTGTTATATATGATTTCATTAAAAAAAAACATTTATTTAATTTAAAATATAAATGACTTAGAATATGAGAAACAGCAAAACGAAGAAGTTAATTTAGAAAGATGGTGAATGGAGAGATACAAAAAGGGAAATTTTTTTCAACAGATCAAATGGCCAAATAAAATTCTAAAAATGTTTGTTAAGAAGTTTGTCATTTTAATATTCATTACCGCAATGACATCTGTATTTGGGATTGAACTGTTTTTAATACTGTATCAAGACATTATAATGACTGTATACACAATACTTAATAATGTTGTGAAGAATTGTTGGTTAAAATAAAAAATAAAATGATGAAAAGTAAGCTTAATTTATTTAAAAAATTTGTCTATTTTTTAGTTGTACAAATGTGAATTTATTTTATTGTTTTCTATTAATTTATATTAGCTACTGATTTGGCCAATCATTTTCGTATAATGGAACAGCAGGAGAAGATGGCAAAAGAAGGATTCGATCCAACAAACTGGAATCAACGAGAATTGTTGATGTATCTCTTAATGACATGTTGTGATTTAAGTGATCAAATTAAACCATGGGAAATCTGCCATCTAGTCACTGTAAGTTTTTTTTTTTTTTTTTATAATTTTATGCATTGTCCTTTTTATTTGACTTTTTTATTGTCTATTAATTCTTAAAGAATTTTTTCACCAACCTTTTATAAATTTGTAGCTAATTTTAACCAATTTTATTAATGCAATAAAATTAGATGTAAAAGATACAAAGTTTAGGTATATCTTCTACTTTGCAGAATCCATTTGTGAAACATTTACTAATTTATTTTAAATAAATACAAATCATAGAATTTACAAATTCAAAGAATGCAAAAAAAATAGTGAAAGTTTAAATAAAGTGATTTTTTTTGAGCTTATTTTAAACTTGAAAAAATGAAATCCAAAAAATTATTAAGATATGACTTAATACATATGGCTTTTTTGGGAGACAATCTTAGAACTTGAATTAAACTAACATTCTTGAAAAGGTTTGGGTATGTTTGAAAAACTAAGAAATATATTTTATCATTTCTTATCAAAGATTTTGCGGTTTAAAATTTGATACTTATAAATCAAAAAATATTTTTTGTAAAATTATCAAGTAAGTATTAAAAAATTTATATTTGTAATTTCTTGCATTTTGGTTTTTGGCATTTCAGTAATATTAGCCAGCATTTTTAATAAAATTAAAAATAAATTTCAAAAATTTGTGAATTAATTTCTCTTCAAATCATAAATTTTCAGAATAAATGTATGTGTATGTTTAATTGGACTACTCTTGAATTTGTTATATTCAAATATCATTTACAATTGTTATTTTTTAGTTCATATTTTTCAACTAGTTTCAGTATTTGCCATCATCAGGAAATATTATATTTGTTTTGATACCTAAATTTTTTCCGATGGAAATTATTTAGATTAATAATAAATAAAACTAATATAATCTTGTACATTACACTGTACTTTATTAATTTGGTTGAACAACTCGTTTATAATTTAATTTTTTGAATTGTAATTTAATGTTTACAAGTTAATTAAGTTATGAGTTAATATAACTTATAAAAATGTTTTTATTTTTCAACCGCAGATTCCCTAGCATTACTTAACAAAAGCATTGACCTCATTATTTTATACTGGTTTTGTGTATCGTAGACGATTGTCAATATCAATATCATTTACTTCATTTAACAAATATCCGATCATAATATTTGAAAAGTTTATGCACTGCTATGCATGGTTATTATAAAGTTTGCTAAGTTTATAATCTTATCAATGACCAAAGACCCATAGAAATTTGTCCCATAAGAATTTATTATTAATAGTTTTGTATTTATTGTTTTTATTTTTAGGAGCTTGTATATAGAGAATTTTTTAGTCAAGGAGATTTAGAGAAAGCTATGGGTAGTAGTCCAAGTGAAATGATGGATCGAAGACGAGCAAAAATTCCAGATCTCCAAATTCAATTCATTACAACTGTTGTTCTGCCAACCTTTAGGTAGTATATAGTTATTTTATTTCATTCAATTCAATGAAATATATCTTTATTCTCTTTTTCTACATTTTTGTAGTAGTTATCAAAAATTTATGTACTTATTCTGGTAGCATAATTAGTTTATTCAGTAGAATTTACAAATCAAGAGTCACCTAGGTAAAGAGTTTTTTTTTATTTTAGTTAAAACATATGGGTTGCCTCTATACAACAAAATCAAATAGCATCTCTTAATTAATTTAAAGAATTTAGGGAATATTCCCCCATATCAAAATAAAAAAAAAACTTTATATCAACATATGTCTGAAAATGCTTAGTTCACCAGCTCTTTCTGCTTTTTGTATTTTTAATATTAAAGTTTATTTTCCACATATGGTTAAACGTATTGAGCTGAAATTTCATATACTGCTAAGGTGCCTAGAGGTTTTCTTATATAAAAATAATGAACTTGATCTCTCAATCAATTTCAAAATGGCTGCCAAATAAACATTTTAATTATTAATATATTTGCAGTCTCTGATTTATTTAAATCTTTTTTATTTACAAAAAAAAAAAAAAAAAATTTAAGCATTTATGGCAAAGAAAATGACACCTTTTTATTCATTTACATTCATTAATAACAAAGTTATGGTAAAAACTCTTTTGCCGTAATAATTTAATATTGAAAATACTGCAATAAAATAAAATATTATTGAAATCATGAAAATGTAGTCAATTGAAAACATTCATGCCATTTCAGAAAAATGTGACCAATATCAGTTTTTTGTAAGTATGGGCTGGTATTTTGGATTACCACTTATTTGCCTGTTTTTCCCTGAAATCCTGAATGATGAAAGATATTTACATTTCTTGATGGCTGATCTAGATTTATCACTAAACACACACAACAAAATGTGGTTCATGCTGGATTGTGCTCTAGCTCATTTCAGATTACAAGTTTGAGATCACCTAAATGAAATTTATCCAAGCAGGTGGAGTGGTCGAGGAGGCCCAGTAGCATGCTATATGAGGTTTCCCGCCTCAATCCTCTTAACGTTTACTTACGGAGCCATTTAAAGACACTTTTGTTCAACACCCCCTGTGAATACTTAAGAATTGTGCACACAGCAGTTCTAAGTGAGATTGAGAGGCTTTATCAGACTCCTGGCATCTTTGAAAGACTCCAGCTGTCAATGAAAAAATGCCTGGATACATGTATTTTGAATGAGGGTTGCCATTTTAAACAGCTACTGTAGTTACTTTTATTAATGTTTTATTATCTGATAACAATAATTTATTGTTGTTAAATAGATTTTAGTTGTAAAAAAGATTTCTTCAATAACCAGGGCAGTTCATTAAATGAAAAACATATAATGCAAATTTATTTTTCAATATTAATAATATTAAAAATAATATTATTTAAAATAATATTAATATTATTTTCATTTCAATAATATTTTCAATATTATTAAATGATAACAATAATAAAATTATTCCAATTGAAATCATTATTATTATTATTATTATTTCATTTTATTCTGGAGGAAATGAAAACTGGTTTTTTAATCCAAAGTGACTCATTTCAAGAGTTTTTGCCGTAACCTTGTTAGTTATGAACAGATTTAAATAAATAAGGTCTCATTTTTTCTTATAAAATGCTTAACATTTTTTGTGGTAACAAAACATTTAAATAAAAAATCAGCAGTTGCACAGATTAGCAATTAAAATCATGGATGCATTTATGTTTAAATGGCTACCATTTTGAAATCGATTGATAGATGTGCTTCATTATTTTTATACAATTAAACCTTCAGGTGTCCTAGCAGTATACAAAATTTCAGCTTGATATACTTACTCATTCGTGAGAAATAAATTTTTATGTTAAAAATACAAAATGGCAGATAGCTGATAAACAGTGTTTCCAGTCATACATTGATATAAAGTTTTTTCTTTATTTCAATGTGAGGGACCATCCCCTAAATTGTTAAAATTGTTTTTATAACATTCTGTATATGTTAGCCTACTTCTGTACATAATCACTATAAACACTTACATATTTGTTGTAGTGATTCAGAAGCTGTGAAATACTCTTGCCATAATTTGCGCTACTTTTTGAATAGGTGGAACTTACTTTAGCAAAGTCCAATCAAAGGTGGTTGTAAACATCCCAACCGAGCTCTCCTTCTGAATGCTATATCACAGCTACAGAATTTGAAATTACATTATCATGAAACAAAATGACATCTGTCAGTTGCTCATGTCACAAATTTTAAAGGTGCATTGGAACTTTGTGAGAGTTTCAAATTAGACATTTGCAGTAAACATTGTTTTTTGTTCATCAAAGTGAATCAACCAGTAATCTATTGGGACCAACAAATCCCAAAAGATTGTTAACTTATTAACTTATTAACTTGCTCATAACCATCTGTAATGCAGCTCCTTGTATACGTTCTACTACTGCAAAATATTTTATTCATTCAGCATTGCACACAGACATCAGCAGATATGAATTTTCAAGTTTTCAAGTTTTGGGCAGTATTATAAAAAACAGTTGTTAAACTGACCTGTTAGCCTTAGAAAAGGATCCCTTCTAAATTCCTTTAATTGTTATTTTCTACTACTTTCTTCTTAATTGGCAGGGATTCATTACTCAGATCCATTATACTGGTCTTGTTACAGTATTTAGTATGTATGTGTGTTAATTCATACAGTATTTATTATATTGTTATTTTAAACTTTAATTAATCATGAAGCTTTAGAACCAAAGTGTTGAAAGTGTTGCTTTAATGACCTAAATACAGAAACATAAAGTATGAATACTATACTATTTATTGGCAAACTATTTACTATTAGTATGTAATTAGTAAATTATCATTCTGATGATAGTTTTAAAACTAATTTTGTACTAAATGGATGTAAGTAATTCATATCCTTTTGGAGGTTCTTAGTTGTTGGAGAACGGTATTTTAGTGTTCTGCATTTTAATAATTTTTGTTATAACTACTTGTTATTGTCTAATCATTTTTAGGTCAGAATAATTTTTAATAATTAATTTCATTTTTTTAATAATTTTTATGAACTCCACTAATAATAAAAAGAAAATAGTTGAGCCTGAAGCATTTGAAATTCAGATAAATTTTGGGATTTAGGATCTTGGGATTTTCAAACAGCATTCCTCAGCCCTTGTAAAGAAACTACACTTCTCTAAAAGAAAGGTGTCACACCTAGTAAATGTTTAATGTTAACATAAAACTTTTAAATGAAAGAGAATGCAAACAATTCTTGCTGAAAACATTGGATTTGAGTAAAAAACTTGACAATAATATAATTAAGAAAAATTCCTTTCAGCATGTCGAAAGGTGGAGGTATAACTACTTGTTATAACTACTTGTTATTGTCTAATCATTTTTAGGTCAGAATAATTTTTAATAATTAATTTCATTTTTTTAATAATTTTTATGAACTCCACTAATAATAAAAAGAAAATAGTTGAGCCTGAAGCATTTGAAATTCAGATAAATTTTGGGATTTAGGATCTTGGGATTTTCAAACAGCATTCCTCAGCCCTTGTAAAGAAACTACACTTCTCTAAAAGAAAGGTGTCACACCTAGTAAATGTTTAATGTTAACATAAAACTTTTAAATGAAAGAGAATGCAAACAATTCTTGCTGAAAACATTGGATTTGAGTAAAAAACTTGACAATAATATAATTAAGAAAAATTCCTTTCAGCATGTCGAAAGGTGGAGGTAGATTTCACTGGGGCAAAATAGGGATAGGTGAACTCGGATTGCAAGAGCTCGTATCAGACATTACTTTCCATGTTTTACAGACACTATGTTTTCTCATTAGACGACTACAAGCTGTTGCTAAATTTATCAAGACTTCCTTATGATTTTTCCTGAACTGCTTGACAACACACCTATTTGAGGATTAGTGGGAGGTTCTAGGTTTATCTCTTTGTATTGTTAAAAAAGACAATGTTTTCAGAAAGTTTTTTCTTAAAATTATATACAAATGTAACAACGGTGATGTTGAGAAGATAATTTGAAAGTACAATAGGCCTACATTGCCCACATAAAATATTGTCACTTGCAAAAATTAAGATATTCACAGTACTAAATCACAGCAGTTTAAATGCGTTCACTTCAAATTCACTCAATACGACAGTGATTTCATATTTAAACAAGTTTCACATGTTTAGCATATGGGAAGCCTCTTCTTCTTACAATTCCAACAATATTTTGGAATTTGCCCAACTACAATTTATATTTATTTATATTTGCCAACAATTTATATTTCCCTTGTCGTAAGGGTTGGTCATATCAAAAATTGTTTCAGACAAACGTTTTAGATAATGTTTAGAGAATTAACACATTAAACTGATTCAATACTGTGCCTATTAAGGAGGTATAATTTTTTTTTTGTCTTTGAAACCCCATTTTTTCCACCCCCTGGCCCAATGGTTGGTGATATCCAAAAACTTTACTTAGATAAGTTTTAGGCCCTTCCAAAGACTAGTAGGAACTTTAAATGAATTTGATATTTTACTTAGTAAGAAAATTATAGCGATATATTGTTTTTACGGAAAAGCCCCCCCCCCCCCATTTCCATCCCCATAGTCCAATTTTGCCCATTAATGAACTCGGCCAAGATTTTTATGCATCAATTTGAAAGTGATTGGCACAAAATACAGCAGTTATCGTGTCCACAAGAATATATATATATATATATATATATATATATATATATATATATAAAGTTTTATATAAACTTTTGGATTGATGGTGGTTTTAGGGTCTGGGAGGATGTGAAACACCAAAATTTTCCCAAAGTCGAATCATGGGATCCATTACAATAGGTACCTTTCTTATGAAATTTACCTAAAAGGATGCTTCTGAAACAGGAATTTATGAAAAGGTCAAAAGAGGGAAGCATGAACCAATAAATAAGATTTCATTAGACAGATAAAAACTTTAAACAGTATTGTTTAACATTCGTAAACAATACTGTATCTTTTCTACTGTACACTAGTAATTATTCTTTAACATTCGTAAACAATACTGTACATTAGTAATTATTCTAGACATTTGAACTAAAAATATCTATGTAGTTGATATAATACAGATGAAATGAATGAAGTGTACATCGAATCATACACACAAAATAACCAATTCCTGTAAAAGAGGTGTTTTATTGGAAGAGATTTTCAATACAAGTTTTAAAAAACCACTTACTGAAAATGAAGTCAAATCATGACAAGATTATCTGCAATAATTTCCAGGAAATTTTATATTTAAATTAAATTTAGATATTGATAATTTGTAAGCATGTTTCTTGAGAAAAAATACACACATATCTCATTAGATGAAAGTAGGATAATGGTAATGCACTGTACATAAAGATCACAGAACTCATGCATATGCAATTAAAAAAAAATTGCAACTTACAAATTAATCAAGAATTATTTTTGTACCTTGCTTGCTCTTGATATCTTGCAGACATCTCTACTAGTGTTAAAAACGAAAACACTGATCCCGTAGTTATAGGATTTTGAAAAGATTTTTGAACAGGCTATTAAGTTTACTTTGTAAATTTTATTACAGGGTTCTGGATAAGTTATATCCTGAAAAAATATCATCATGTTTGACAACTATAGAAAATAATCTACGTCACTGGGAACTAGTTAAAGAAAAATTCATGCAGCAGTGGGAAGAAGGATGTTCTTCTATTGATCTCTTAAAACATATTTGTGAAAAGTAAAAAAAAAAAAAGGTAGGTGAACTGTTTTTAAATTAGAGAAAATAATCTCAAGATGTAAGCTTATAAATTTACAATAATTACTTAGTTAATTATTCTTTTACTTTCAGATGCATTAACATCATTTCATTTATATATTCCCAAGAAAATTATTTTTGAGTAAATTGTGTAGGCTATAAAAATTTTATTCAACTAACAAAAAAATTTGAGATCAGAAATTTCTTTCAACTTTTACAGAAACTGAAAGGGACCAAGCAGAAACTTTAATTCTATAGAAAATCTGATTACTATTGTTTGAAATAATACAGTATTTTGTCCTACTTAAGAATATTCAGAAGGTTAATTTTTACTTGGTCATGAATTTTTTTAGTAGTGAAGGTAAATTTGAACGAAATACATCTTTTAATAGAATAAAAGTTTTGTGCAGGTTAGCATCATAACAATTACTGCTAAAGGTTAGGCTGGTATTCACTTTTTTGTTTATTTAGATCTGAACATAAGATAATGTTTATAATTGAATTACAGCCAACTCTTCTTTCTTCACCTTTAACGGATCATGTAAAAATTTTCTAAAGATAGTTCTCATACTAGATTTGATCAAAAAATAAGCAGAATTTTAATTTTTCTCAACAAATCTTTATTAATTCATCAATATTGATTTTGTCACCTTCAAAGTTAGTCAGTTCCCTTCAGATAAAATACATTTGTTCCAGTACTTTTGCCAAACTTAGAAGCACCTCTGGAACACAGTTTTCAATATGGTGTTTAGCTGCTTCAGCGATTCTGTCTTTATCTTTTCATTTTTGGCAAAACATTGTCCCTTCATGGTTCTTTTCAACTTTGAGAATAGTAAGAAGTCACAGGGAGTCATGTCCGACAAATACGGCAACTGAGCCATCCTAATGGTATTGTTTTTAGCCAAAAAAAAGTACATTATTGTAGTGCAATTGCCATGAATTGTTTCAACACAAATGCGAGCGTTTTTTTTTCAGATTACTTCTTGCAAATGGCATACAATTTCCGGGTTGTACCTCCTTATTGACCATACAACCTGATAGCAAGCACTCGTGGTAAACCAACCTGTTAAAATCTAAAAACACAGTGATCAGAAACTTCACATTCGATTGAACTTGACAAGCTGTTTTGGTCTTGGCTCTTCAGGAAGCTTCCAGTGGGAAGATAGTTTTGACATAATTTCCATAAGCCCATGTTTCATCACCAGTTATAACCTATTTGAGCAGTTCTAGATCGTCATTCACTTCATTTGGTTAAAATTTAACAATTATGTGACAAATTTTGCTGCCACACATTTCATGCGCAAGACATTAAAAAAAAAATTGCATGGCATGATCCAAATGAATATCATCATTAGCAACCTCTCTGATAATGATTCGGCGATTGTCCATAATCATTTTCATCACTTTTTTGACATTGTCATCAGTTCATATGCTGGGACATCCAGGACAGTTGTCTTCATCAGCATCTTCACAGCCGTCTTGGAAGCATTTGTACCACTTGTAAACACTTATTTTATTCATAGAAGAATCACCAAACCAACTTTCAACATCTCCAATGCAATGCTGCAATTTATTCCATTCTTAAAGCAAAATGTAATGCAACTTGTTTGTTCCATTTTTTCCACAAGTTAGAAATCGCCAACCACACCAAAACATATGTAACCTTTCAATAAATTAGAATATATTTTGTGTTCAACTGAACACAAAAGTGTTTGATAGAAATATTATTGGCTGAAGTTGCCACATGAGTGGTAAGGGTTTAATTTGTATAAAAGCTTATATTTTATTTTTTAGAATTCATAAACAGTGAAAATTAAATTATATCTTTGTTTTTTTCCCAGTTTCAGTTGCAGTAAAATGATCAATGTCATTAAGAGATTTAGTCTACTAAAGGTAAAAATTATATTTATTTTGAAATGGAAATTTTTATATATCAAGAAATATAGGTATTTTATATTTAATGAATATTCCATTATGAAACATGGTGTTACATAAAATTTGTATTTAATACGTAATAAGTAAAATCATTATTGTTTTTATATTTAATTCAGATAAAATTATATATTATGTTGTAGTTCTGAAGTAATTTTGTTTATAGATATTAGTAACTATTTTTTTTCTTTTTAATCATTGCTGTTCTACCTATATTTTAGTTTGATTATCAAGTGATAATCTGTGTAAAATCCCAGCTTTAGGTTTAGTTTAGACCACATTGGTCCTTAAATTATAGAACATGCATTTCATGTTAATGTAAAAAATGTTTCTAATCTTGTATCATTTTAACTATGCAACCAAAGTATTTTATATTATGACAATTATTATTCTGATATAGTAATAATATTTACAGTTATAACTATTTTTACTCAGTTCATAATAGATTTCCATCTGCTAAACTTATGTATCACAAACAAATAACTATCATTTGCTTGTAATCATTATCTATAGTATATTGACATTCATACTGTATTTTTAATTTTAGTGATTGATATTCAAAATCAATAATTTTTTAACTTAATTGACAACCACTGTTGAATTAAATTGTAAGAACTACTAATCAGTACAAAAAATAAGATAGTATTATCTACTATTATAATAGATAATATTTAAAAAAACCTTACTTTAAAATTGTGCATAGATACCTATACTTTCCCTTTGAAGCTACAGCTGTTGTACAGATAGCTGTAGTAGATTTACAGCTTGAAAATAAAAATATTTTAATCAGTTTAATATTAGCTATCAGATAGATATTATATTTTAATGATGTGTACTTATTTCAATGCTAATGTTTTATAGTTTGTATAATTTATAAATTTTCATGAAAATTTATAAAATGCCCAACTAAAGATGCATTGAAATTCTATGAAAGTACTCTTAGAAGTAAATCGTTATGGATTCCATACTTTCAGGTGATTACTTTTGATTTTGCATGCCTTCAATGCATGGAATAAAATTTAAGGTATGCATAGGATAACATTTAACTATTAGGAAAGGAGACTTGTGTGAAGATAGTAGCTTTTTTCAGAGCTTCCTTATCTAAAATTGTAGAGTAGTTTACAATTCATCGGTATCACCTTATGCTGGATATTTGTCTTCTGTAGTATATGCTGCTGAATTCACTGTGTTTGTTATATTGTTTTCATAAAATTTATTTGTTCTTGTCTATTGTTAATTGTTTTAGTCAATTATCTCAATTTCATCTGGTATCTTTACCAATTATTTATATTATTGTATTCCAAATCAGTTTAGTATTTTTTTGACAAGACATAATTTTCTGTTCACAGTATGTTTTTTAAACATTCCTGATAATAAATTGTGCAACTTTTACTACTGATTACTAATTTACTATGCTATGATTTATTATTTAAAATTTATACTCGCATTTAATTTCTTATCTAATGCAGTCTGAACTTCATCATTCCTAAAAAAGGAAATGATTTTCCTTTTTTTTAGTCCGCAGTGTAAGCAGCTTTTGATTACTACAACATTCAACATTGTTTCATTCTTTACCAGTTGCAGATTCAAAATGTTTATCCTACATTAACCAGATTTTCACTGCCTGACTTAGATATTCATATATGTATTTTTTTTAAATCTTTATTAACTAAATAATTCAATATGTTTCCAATCATCCCCTATTTTGTTCTTATTTTAGTTTTAATAAGTAATAATTGATGATCACTTATTTGGCCGTCAGTGTTACAAATTAAGATATCAGTATCTGTATAAGATGTCTATCACAATTCAGCTGTTACTGATTAGCCTAATAGATTTATTAACAGACTTCAAAAAAGGCGGAGGTTATCAATTCATTGTATTTTTTTTTTTTATGTATGTTGTGCAGTATCTCCAACATTAGTAAAAGAGTATACTTTCGCACTGCCCATATAAATTTTAACCAAATCCAATAATAATTTTAGGAAAAATACCAAAAAAACTGAACCACTAAGTGTGTCAGCGACACATTAGTCGCTGACCACTTGCACCAGTACAGTATTGTTCTCTGTTCCCTGTATGACTAGGATATTAATAACAGTCTATATTATCATCGTTTAGTCTGAGGAAATATTCATGGCATTTCTTTTTTCTGTTTTTCTATTTTTATTTCTTGGCTACATATTATAACCTACATTTAAATTTAACTTAAATATTAAACCTACATTTAATATTTATATAAAATGGTGAAAAAATGTATTTTCCCTAATTGCAAAATTATAATATAAATATTTATATTTACAACAAACTCCCAACTGACATCACCCGGTATGAAACAATTAAATATAATTTTGCAATAAATAATAATCAGTAGTTATTATAAACACTTTTTTTTTAACCAGATACTCACAAACTTTATGTCTACTCGCAATAATAAAACCTATAAATTGAATAATAAATTATGTAACCTCATCATTTCTATCAGAGCTTTCTCATCATGTGGTCTGTTTAATAACATATTTGGATCCAAATCAGATGAGGCAATGCCCTCTAAAGTTTTAACTCTTACTAAGAGTGACATAAATCTGCCTCTTGGCAAAATTTTTCTTGCCAAGGTCTATCACTCCCTATTAAGAGTTGTACTCTGCAGTTTGTGAACATTTTGCAACCCAGCTTAATACTAGAGGTAGCATTCTGCGCTCAACATCTCTGTATCCCTTTGTCACTTGAAATGTTGTACAAACTGGTGAAATGGTTACACAACCATCAACATCTTTCATTCTAAGACCAATAGTCCCATCATTAAATTTTATGAATACAGCTTCTGGTAATTCTCCTTCCTCGTATATCAAGCCAAGGCGGTAAGAACATTGCTCTTGCTTTTTGTTTGACAAATGTTTGTGTATTAACTGACATGATGACTATGACTCTCTAGACTTTCCATAAGACATGAAAGTCTTATGGAGTCTTTCATAAGACTCAACTGTTGTACATTCTTATTTGTGAGGGTCTACATTCTCATTGTGTAGTAGTCTCTGTGGAAATATTCACAGCATTTCTTTCTCTATTTTTTATTAAACAATCATCTCTTTCTCTGTAACTTTTCCTTTAAATGTCTCTTGTCTCATTTAAGCAGCCTATTTAGTAGTTCTACCCATATTTGAATTATACAATAATATATATGAAGTATAATATATTATAGTTATAATATATTAAATGCAATATATATATATATAAATTGTAAAATAAAATAATCTAAAAAATAAAAACCTACTTCAAAAAATAATAGTACTAAAAAGTTACAAATAATTATATATTTATTTATCAAGTACTAAACTATTAAAATAAAAGTAATCATTTTAAAGTGAAAGTATTTATTACAAATAACTATTTTTGAAGTTGGTGCCAGCCAACACATGTTAAAAAAACTATGATGTTTATAATACAAGTCCTACGTCAAACAACAAAAAATTAATAATAACAAAAAATTGGTAATAGAAGTTTTACTACAATAAAATGAGATCTACATAAATATAAGAATACTTTATAGACGTCTAGCTACATATATTATCAGCAAGTATATATGCCCTAGCAAACTCAAGATGAGGTATGATTGTGAGATGCTATCTCTTGTTTCGTAGATCCCATTTTACATGTGGGAATCCTGTTTAACCCTTCAGCTCCTGGTCGGTTGAGATATTAACTTTTCATAAGTTTATGTTTAACATCTGTTGGCTGGCATCAACTTCAAAAATAGTTATTTGTAGATACTTTACTTCTTGTAGATACTTTTACTTGAGTTAAATAAAAATATAATTATTTGTAACTTTTTACAGACATTTTTTGGTATACGTGTACCACTTTTTTTCCCTTTAAGCCAGTGGGTATTTGGAGATAGTTGCATAGAAATTATAAATATAATCAAAACAAACGTAAACTGCGCTCACTAGTCAAGTTTAGCAAGCAAAGCGAGTGTAGGTTAAGTTTGTTTAGATTATATTTATAATTACAAACAATAATGCTTACATTGGACCTCTCTCAGGTACATTTGGAAGAGCCATGAATAAAATCGACAAGTTGAAATAAAAAAATATAGAAGACTAACTACAAGATTGTTTGTTAATATGGAAATCCTTTTTCGGTAAAAATGTTATTTGATTATTGTTATATAAATGTAAAAATTTACGTTTTTATTGTTATCTTTGAGAAAAAAAGTGATACCCACTTACTGAAAAAGGTTCCTTTTTAGTCTGTTTTTATTTTTATTTTTAAGATTATTTTATTTCACAGTTTTTTACTTTTTTTTCAATTGATAAGAATTGCAAGTTGACAACAGTTATTTAGTTTATATATTTTTTCAGGAATTATATTAAAATCGACCCATAAATATACTACCAGAAAAATCAAAATCTTTTCTTTATTTTTTTGAATATTCAAATAATTCAGTAACATTTTGACCACTGTGCTAATAAAATTTAATAATATATAAAATAGAAACCACGAAATACAGCAATTAGATACGTTAAGTTAGACTTACCGTATTAATTTCCAATAACTAATTTTCACAGTATCCTGCATTTACAGTCTATATTAAATTTTAATACATTAAAACTTGTTATTTTTAGTATCTGTCATGCTGTTTCGGAAATTATAATATCTTTACATTGTCAAAGTTTAAATAATATTGTAAAAGTACATGTATTTGTGTATATTTCTGAAATGTAAATTTTTCCAGCATTGGAATAAACTTTAACAATGGAAAAATATAATTTCCAGAACAGCATGTCAATTATAAAAATAATAAGTTTTAATGTACCATGGCATGAGTGGTAGCATCTCTGCCTTTCACCCAGAGGTCCTTGGTTCAAATCCCAGTCAGGTATGAATTTTTCATACGCTATAAATTTCCATTCGGGCTAAGTAATCATAGTAGTCAAAGTCTGCACATCTCATTAAATAATAAAATAGAAATAAAATTTAACACCAACAAAAAAATGGGGGATACCACAAAAACTAATTATTGGAAATTAATAAGATAAGTTTAACTTACCCAATTACTCTGTTTTAATGGTTTTTATTTTATATTATATTAAATATACACACATAATAAGCATAAGTGAACTTTAACACTACAATCTGTAAATTATAACTACAGTGACAACTATATTTATAAATGTAACTTTAATATTCAAATATCACAAATACTTGTGTTTTATACAATCTTTTAGTGCATCAGTTTCATTTTTTAAACTCTCAATTTCATCTGAAATAAATATGAAATTTGAAAAAAAAATTTTTCATAAGAAAAGCATAAATAAAAATAAGAGAACAATTTGCATTAATAGTTTTGATTTCATTTTTGTTATCACTATGAACCAGCAAACAATACATTTATCATTACAACAAGTAGATCTATCAATTAATGGTCTTAAATTTGCTCACTTAAAGTATTTAATTAAAAATGCAAAAGACAATAACATAACCACAATAGTTACACAGAAGCACTGATTCAACAGAATATTCAAACTTTGGTTATTATCTCATGATAGAAAATTATATATATGTAAACAAATTTTCTAAAACAGATGTACATTTTCTATTACAGAGATATATATTAACACCCAACAACATACCCTAGACTTATCCAAATAGTAGGTCTTCCTGGCTCTTGTAGGCCTAATAAATGTCTTAAAGACAAAATCAACTCAAAATATAACTTTCTTACCTTTATTTTTTATTAATTTTTCCAGTTATCAGCTGTAGTCTGCTTTATAGAAGGGAGCCGGTAGTCAAAATTTTATAAAAATTTCTAAGCTGTCTAAGGAGTCTATCAGCAAAAATAGTTATTAATTTCTATCAGTAAATGCAATCACTATTCATCACTTTAATTAATACTAATTATTAATCACTTAAGTAATTCCGAAAAAATTCAGAAATAAACATTCTTCAAATATTTTTATTTTTAACTTAATGTACACACAACAAACAATTAAAAACTGAAATAAATCCTCTAACTGGATGTGTGAATCTTTCTTCCCAGTATGTAGTTTACTTAAACAACGGAATGACATCATTGGCATTACCATCCTGCATACAAGCTTTATAGAAAAGTGCATGCAACTCTCTCTAAGTTTAAAAATTAGATACTACACATACAGATCTGTATTACTATACAAATACCACCTTCACCTATACTACAATGCAATTTCCTTACCTTACCCAACCTAAAACTAAGTATTTAATTTTATCCATAAACTTTTTGCCATAATATTCCTCCAAATTTACCTTCTCAATGATTAAAAATTTTCAGTAAACAATAGTTCTCCTAAGCCAAACTCTGAAGTAGAATCATTTAACTCACAAAGCCAGAAAATGTTCTTAATTCCTCTGTAAGCAAGTAATTAATGTAATCTTTCATCTGGCACATTTAGCACCTTAATAATATAATCATGATGCAGTTCATCATTTACAAGTGCTCCAATTTGATTTGGACAAAATTTCATTTTATATGTGTTTGAGTTTGTTGCAAAAATCAACATTTTTCTACCTATGTGTAAGATGGCCAAAATTAAGGATAACATAATGGAATTTTATTAATCATTTATTGAACATTGAATACACCACAAAATAATATAACAACAAAACAACACAACTACAAAACGTGGCATTCATGATAACTGCTAAACATTAACTATTTCAATAATTCTTATTTTTACTTCTTCTGTGCCACATCTCACACTTCCTTATTTATATATCTGTTATATAATTATGATGTATGAAATGATCATACAAACATTATTTGATATATTACTCAAGACATATATATAAAATATTATGTTTTTCTTTTAATCTTCATTTAAGTTTAATGAAAGGATTGAATATTATCTAATAATTTCAAATAATCATAAAAGTATATTGCACAATTTATAATAACATTGAATTTCATATCGAAATCATGCTACTAAAACATTAGTACAAGCAGTTGTTTGTTCACCATACACAGTGAATTCAGTTATGGGTAGTTATTATCTATTACAATTTTGTGATTAAAAGCAGTTCAAGAAACTGAAAATACTTATGAATATGTATCACAATCAGAATTTGCTGAAAGCTGTTTAATTTGTGAAATTAATTGATAAAAATATAGGAAAATCCATATTGAAATAATCAATAAAAAGATTTTTATTGATTAATTCTTATTTTTTTTAAATTTCTTTTTTCAAAATATACTTCTCATCTTCAGGATATTTCTTACAACTTACGTAAGTAGGATCCATAAGTAATTGTGTCGTAATTGTGTCCATAAGTAATTAGTATCCCATGTTCTTGGATAGTAATGTAGATATATTTTTTCTTATTTCCAAGCCAGTTAGTTTTTTTTTTTTTTTCCATAGACAGTATTAACAGTAAAATGATTCTGTGTTAACTGAAATTAGAAATGATTTGGCCATTTTTTTGCTAGGATTTGATTTCAGTGCACACATTTAGTTATTTATTTTAGACTTGCGCCTAATTCAATGAAACATTATTACTACTACACTTGGTTATAAACGTTTTTTAAAGAATTATGCTGTTTTTACTTTAGAAATAATTTTTAATAATTGTTACTTTAATAATTTTTATTGAAATGATAATTACTAAACACTAATCCATTTACAAAATGATGTAGTGTTTACTTCAGTATAATAATGTTTTCTAGATTTTGCTGGTTTAAAATAGATTAGAAGCCATTACCATTTCTTGGCAGGTTTCAGGCCAAATTACTGTTTACTGAACATCAGAACAATAGTTATCTAGTTACATATAGATCCTGTTAACAGTAATCTATTGGATGCCAATAAAGATTAATAGAATTACATATGCAAGTACATGCTGTCTTACTTCCTTAGATTTTTTTTTTTGGGGGGGGGTAATAAGGAAGCCTGATTTTATTCAACAGGTGCTTTAGCTGAGCCTTATTATTAACCCACTAACAAGAAACAGAGACCATACATCATCACATTTTTTTACTAGACTATAAGGATGCACTGACTCTTGTTTAGCACCCTCAGCATGAAGGCTCTAGCAGGACAGACCTACATCCACAGAATTGATAATAGAGAAGAAGAGACAAAGGATGAGAAAGAGAACTGCTCGGTGTGCAGAAAGGATGATTTACCTGTAAAAGTAGATAAAAGTATTCTACTTCTTGCCCAGGAACTGATTACCTTAGCTTTACAGAAACCAGTATTACAAATGTATAATTCTTACGTTACCTATCCACAAAAAAGGGATTAAAAATACAGAATGGAGAAATTTGAAGGAAGAGAACAAACAACATCAAGAACTGAAGGTTTTGAAGAAGAGTGGTTACTACCTATTGTCCAGGTAACTTAAGGAAATAAAATGATCATTGTTCTGGATTTATTTATTTTTTAATTCTTACTTTATGAAGTACTTTATTAATACTTTGTTTTTCACTTTATTAATCTAAGTAACAGGCAATTTATGAACAATTACATTTACTATTCATAACTATTGCAAAGATATACACTGAAAGTATAATCAGATTATTTCATGTAGCCATGATATGCTTAGGGATTTGTGGAGGTCAATAATTTATTTGTATAAGCAGTAATGTCATCATATGGAATATAAATTAAATCATACTACATTACAATACTCCTAACATCTATTCATCTATAAGGCTTATGTAAATTAATAAAAATATTATCAGTTAAATAACATTGGAAAATATGTCATAACTAATTATTTTGATGTAAATTGGTTTAAAGGCAATAGCTGCAAGCAGACTTATTTTTAGCCTTTGGCTATTGCTGGCTTAATAAAGTCAAAAATGAAAAATTAAAATTTGGTTTGGGCAGTATTAACTGGTTATGCTGTTTAACATCATATAAAGACCAAAGCACTGATTACTGAAATTCTCAGAATCAAAGAATTTCTCTACTGTTGTGTTTACTAAAGTCAACTAAAACTAAACAAATCTTCTGTTGTTTTAAATTTTCTTCAGTGTGTACTGTATATGCTGCTTAAGATGTACTAAGTCAATGTCTTAACAAAAAAATAAAGAAAAAAGAACACACAACAGTCAAACATAAACTGTTTTTTTGACTAACCATTAGTAACTATAACACCTCCTTAGCCTCTAAAGAAGTATTATCATCTGGTCAATAATACTCATAAATATCTTCAGATTTTTTTATGGAACATCACTTTGTATATTCATGTTAGTTTTAAATTCAGTACTTTTCATTTTACAACTATATTTACTAATTTGGTAGATATATAATGTAAAATTAGTAATGTTATTATATTATGTAGTACAATAATTTTATTAATTAAATTCTTCTGTTTTTTAAATGAATATTGTGAAACAAAATAAATCAGAATTGTTCATGCTTAAGTTTGTCTCATTTCACAAAAATTTGGTGTCATGTTTTAATAAGTTAATTAATATATCCCATTCAAATTAAGTTACACAAAAGATAACAGACTATAACCTTTAATCAATTGTTCTTGATGGCAATTTTTATAGCGCCTTTGTTGTGGTATAAATATTAATTCCAAACAAATAATAAATAATTATCAACATCATTGGCTGATGCAAATTTTGATTCAGTTTTTTTTTTATTTTTAATTGTTGAAATCATTTTATTACTTTTAATGCTTCACGTAATAAGATAAAATATTAATATTATATCTTATATTTATAAAGTAGATCTACATATTAATCATGTTAATTAAAAGTATTATTAGTCAAAAATTATTGATATCCCTAATTCTTGGTAAATTTCCAAGAATACTGAACTTCAGGATTATTACAGGTAGTAATTATATGCATTATTGATTCTAGATGTTAAATTATATTATTAAATTCGTATAATACAATAATGAAGCCATATAAAATATGGATTTAAAATCCATAGTATGTTAATCCATTAGTAAGTTACACAAATATGAAAAAAAAATTTCATGAATATGTTTGTTTAAATTTCTCTTTTCCATTAGTTATTCAATACTGTATGTTATGTATACTTGGTAGATCATTAATTAACTCTATGGAAGCACACTTAGACAACTTGCTCTAATGGAATAACTCCTGCTTGCATGATTAACAACTTATTCCCAATATTATTTATTCCTCTTTATTTTTTTTTTGTCGTAAAGTAATGCATAAAACATCTTTTAATACCTATATAAAAGTGCTTTTCAGATATATAAGAAGCAGAAATAAGATGAAACAAATTTAACGGTTAGAGCTTGACAAATTATATAAGCATGGATATATCCTATGCATTTGGTGTAAATGTCATTAGATTTTTGTTTCCTCATCGCATTATATCCATTGCATTTTTTCCTACAACAGTTATAAGTAATATGTGTTTGACAATCTAGACCTACATTCTTTTTAATCTACTCTACTTAACTTTCTCTCTTAACTACTCTCTTTTTAATCTACCTCTTTAATAATCTACTTTTCTTACACACAATAGATACAATGATTAAATGATTTTCAACTATTTTTATAAATTTTTACCAATGTAACTATTGATATATGTCTTCTGTTATCATTACACTTTTTTATTAAGTTTAATTTTATATTATGATTTTCATTATAACATGTCTTTATTATAATACTCTGAATGACATTACTGTAATCTCTTTGTACCCAAGTTTATAAAATGTTAATTTAGGATGTAATATCATATGTATATGAAAAATTATCGTAAAATTTGGTTTTATTTTATATAGTTAGGTTGTGAAATTGTCTATAGCAATAGAGTTACAATAATGTTATAAGTATGATAATATATTTAGATATTAGTGTATATTTATAAGTGAATTAAATAAAAAGTAAATTACACCTACTTAACTGTAAAGAACCAAGTTTGATATGAAAAAAATTCATGTCTTGTTTTTGAGGATTCAAAAATGTGATGAAGGAGGCAGAATAAAATAAATGCTTTCTGAAAGACAAGATTGTTGTATTGTTCTTCTTGATTAAATCTTTTGAGTAATTTTATTGGTAGCCTTTGAGGAATGAGAAGGGTAACATTATATGCATAAAAAGAGTTTTTTACAATTTTTTATTTACCAAAAATTACAATTTTTGATGCTATGAAAGTTCAGCTTTAGTTTAATATATATATATATATATCTGTTGTTAAAACAGTTATTAAAAAGTTCAACTGTTATTAAAAAGTTTTACTCTCAGAAAGTGCATAACTATTGATGTTTTAATTTTATAAATAACAGTTCTGCTACAAAATTTCTTTGAACATCTGCTATACATGCTTTGAAAATACATTCTAACATTAGTCCTTTTATTTATGAAGATAACATATTCATCCAATGTCACCTCACAAGATTCTTTGAAATAAAAAAAAGAGAAATTATTTAGTATTATTCTAATTTTAACAATTATATTAATGAAAAACAATCAAATTTATTGCATTTATTACAATCTAATCATTCTACAGCACTCAGATGGGAATGGCGTTTTCGAAAATAAGTACTAGATAGAGATAAAAAAGTTGGATGATCAAAATCAGTACGATTGAGTAGTTACCATAAAAAAGATCTAAAATATTACATTCATAAAAATGTGTTGAATTCTTTACATCTACAGTAGCTATTTTATTTTATGACCAATTTGGCTGAAATTTTAAGTGGACCCAAAGAACTCTCAAAGTACCATCAATTATCAGCCTTTTTTGTTGACTACAAGCAAAATAATACCTTTCAAGATGAAATTCAAGTTTTATATAATTAAGGAGATTATTTTTAGCAAAGTAACTACCATTGCTAAGACACTATCATTTCCCATAACTGTAAAAAGAATATTTATACTAAATCTCATCACAGCTATTCAGTGTTTTTATATGAATGACTGATAATGTCCTTAGAATTTAAAAAATGTCTTCTTCATTTCGCCTCTTTAAATCATGGTCACTGTTTAGATTATGAAAGTTTATACATGTTCTTTCCTACAGCCCCATAAAAAAAATTCACAAACAATTAAATTTGATAATCTTGACTAATCCAGTAATCAAGTAATTCATTATTTAATTATAGTTTTACATTGTTTCCACAATGGAACTTTATGAAGAACATATTGAAGAAGAAGAAGAAGTTCAATAAAAACTCTATTGGAAAGTGACAAATTCACCTTTGAAAGAACAAACAATATGTGGAATAATCTAATGCAGTTTTAATGTTTTAATACATTTAAATATCTGTTAATTATTGTTGTGTTGCCATATTTGACAGATAATTCACAATAACAACCAGTAATTAAAGTGTTGAAAACTGGAATTTTATTTTGAAATGTTGCCATTTTATTTCTATGCAACAAAAAGTTATTATTTTGAAGTATATTTTTTATAATTTTATGAGTAATTTTATTTACTTGCAAAATTTTAGCCAAATTGGTAGGGTAGATAAAATAATATCCATATCCATCAAAACCAATACATTGAACTCACTCTATAGAAATACTTTAAATACAAATTAAATACACCTTAACAGTTTTTAAATAATTTTTATTTACGTTGGTAACACTAAAAATTATAAAATAGTTAAATAATATAGTATTTATTGAATTCTTTTAAACAGTTTTAACAATAATATACACCATGGTGCTGACATCATTAAAAAAAAAATATATATATATATAGTATATACACACTTTAAAATTAAATTAAAAATTTTTTTATGGATGAATTTAAATAAAATATTCATCAATTATAAATCTATGCTGCATACAATTCTTTTTTTAGCCACCAAACACAGTTAGGTAAAGGAAGAATACAACCAGAAAATAAAGAAGATTATTACATTATCAGCAGCATTTTTTAAATAAAAACAAATTTATTCACACTAAAAATAGTGATTTTCTACAAAAAATGTTTTGGATAAGTATTTTCTTTATTGTGTTTACTGACTAATATGTCCCTTTGCTTTCAAAATAGTAATATTTATGTTACAAAAGGTTATACCATGTTTTTAAAATTAATATATGTGTATTGTTAACATCTTTTGATAGAAGTGACAAAAACCTATACAATGAAGTCAGTATTGATAATTTACATTCATTGCAAACTATTCAGTTGTTTAGATCTATAATCTGTTGTCATTTATATATATATATATATTTAAGCACAAATTAGATTATTTTCTAATTAATTAAGACAATCTATAGTAAAAATATTATTAATTCTTAGAATGTTAATTATGGTGATTTATATTCTACTCTTTTACATAGTGTTTTATTAATATTTTAAATATTTCTTTGTTATTGTAAATTATAAGATCTATAATCCAAAAACAAACACACAGAACAAATGCATTATGAATGTGTATTCCACAGTATAGAGACTCTGACTTCAAGTTGATTGTAACTCTGAATTATAAATATAAATTCTTTGTAAACGAGTCATCAAAAGATATAAAATTTATAAATCAATATATGAATTTTAAGAATAATGTTTACAAGTTTACATGCATAAATAGATTTAAAATAAATTTTTGTAGTTAATTTGGTAATTATAGAAAGTAATATAGAGACTTATTTATATTACCTAAATCCTTAGAATAATGTATACAACATATATAAAATTATCTGAAAAGCTTATTTCTCAAAGAAAGGCTTGATTTTTTAAATTATTTATAAATATCTATATTATTTATTTTAACCGTGGTTGAAAACAATTATATAAATTGATGAGTTTTTTAACAATATTATGTATGTAAAAAATAGACTGTTAATATTGTTATAAACACTAAAGAAAATAACATGAGGTAAGTTTTATCAGTTTTTGTACCTCATCTTTGTGAAAAAAAAAAAAATTAATTTTCATTTAAAATAGTGGGACTGCAGTTTCAGTACGCCTGAATTTCATACAGCAGAAATTATTCAAGAATTTGTCAAAATTTCTTTTTTGATTATTTATTTCAATTTAAAATTATTTGACTGCATTTATAAACATCGGTACAGAATTTTTTTGTCCTGGCCACTGGTGTAGGTAACCTGGAGGGGAAGAAACAGTGGATTTTTTTTTTTAATATCATAAATTTTTGTTTCATCATACAGATATCCAAATTATTTTTTAATTAAAAACTATAAACTATTAATAGCTCACCTCATAAAAGCATATTCTACTAGCATATTTTCTTTAACAAAACATAAAAGCAATAGAATCAACGCATTTTAAGTAATAGATTGATAACTTCGAAATTGTTCAGAATAGCTTTATTTGTGATGATATACTGGTGTAATTCAATGTATTTAAATTGATTATACAATATTGTATATCCATGCGTGCATTAAATCAAAAAGGCTATTCAAACAACAAATCCAATTTGACGAGAAAGGTTGATTTTGCACATTTATGCATCTATCAGTCAGGAAGGGTTAATGTACAACATTACTATTTAAATCTGTTACTTTATAAAATTATAACAGATAACTTATATTGCTTTAATTAAAAACTTAGGAATGTGATATTTAGGATTCTTTTCAAGCAAGTTAATAATTTTATTGTCATATCGTGTAATAGTAATCCACACTCCACATTTGCTCATGCTTATATGTAGTTGATTGTTGTATGTCAAACCAAACCAGTGAATAAATTTTTCAATCTTATTTTGAATGTATACTATAATTCAGTTTTTTTATTAAAATGAATTGTAATAAGTGCTGATTACATGAGTCATCAATTTATTTTTAATATCTTTAACACCAGAAAGCTAATAAGTATACTAAATAGAAAAATATATTTGTTAATGTAGTTCTTAAAGTTTTACACAATAATTAAAAATGATACTAAAAACATGATTCTATTGCATATGTTCAAGCAATCTTTCCCATTATCTTAGTTTTTTCTTATCCCAGGCAAATGCAGTTACGATTTACTTATAAAGATGTGGGTGTACCATTATTTTTTCCCCTAATTTCAAACATAAGGAGAAAAATAAATGATGAAAGAAATTTTCGTTGGCTGGCAAATGAAAATACCTAGTTTAATTTATATATGTATTATACAGAGTGATCAACTCAAGATGGCCACTGTTGGGATCTCAGAAAATAAATGGAGAACCTTCCCTTGATTTTCGCCCTTTTAAGACATCTTAATGTTTGGGTATTTTTCTCTAAATACAGTCATTATAGCTACAAGCAAACAATTGTAAACTTATAAAAACAAATACAACTTTAATGTTAAATAATTATCAGCTCATTTACATAGTTCATAGATACATGTAGGTTATAGATATCATTTTCATCTCATTAGGGGGGGGGGGTTGCTTTTGTTCACTAGTTGAACAGATTGGAACATGCACATTAGGTAAAAAATAAATAATAATTATTAGCTGTTTCTTTTTTGCATTCTTGAAAAATTTCTCTTATTTAACAGTACAAACTATTAATGGTTAAAATGTCACATCTATTCATCAGTTGTTTGAATTGTCAAGAAGTTAATACATATTTTAGTTTTTAATACCTTTATTTGTTTTAGTTTCTTTTTGAAGTGTTTATTTATCAGTTGATTGTTTGAATTTTTATTGTAATAATGAAAAGGTGGATATGCCATAGATCTATTTTTTAAGTAACAGGAATTTAATATTAGCAAGAAATGTATATACTCACAATGCTGATTAACATCCAATGTAACTGTTTGCAAAATTAGTTGGAAATTTATGAAGTTGTCGGTCATTTCTGAAAAAAACGACATTGGCAAAACAGAATTATTACTGAAAATATTGAGACTGATATTTTGGGCTTCTTTGAAGTATACCTACAGCTTTCATGAGGGAAGCAGCACAATTGCTACCCATATCTTATGGCTCAATAACAAATGTAGTTGCAGAAGCATGGTTAATGTGCATATAATCTGCAGTACTTCAAACTATGATGCTTGTGATGCAGGAAGAAAGTGTGGACTCAGTAGCTGGATTCCAGAACAGGTTGAAACAGCCTAATTTTTTGTCTTAATATTATTTGGTATAATGGTAATCAATTTCTCCAATAATGGAATTCACAATCGAAAAAACAACCAGTATTGGTCAAACATTTAACTTTCATAGAAGGACACAGCCAAGTGAGATTTTCCATCAACTGCTGGTGTGCCATCATCAACAATCAAATTTTAGCCTTATATTTTTACAATGGAAATCTTACAAGAGTTAGATACCATCAGTTGTTGGAAGATGTTCTTTTGCCATCTATTGATGACTTCCCTTCAGATTTGTGAACGCAAATGTATTTCCAACAAGATTGAACTCCAGTACAGAAATATGTCAAGGTAAAGAAATCTTTAAAAGCTCATTTCCAAAACAGGTGGATTGCTAACCAAGGAGCTATTGCTTAGCCACCAAAAAGTCCAAACCTTTCCCCGTTAGATTACTTTCTGTGGCAATACATGAAAAACCGGTTGTACACATCTTGCTATGCTTCAGTAGAAGAAGTAACAGCTAAGGTAGTCAAAATTTTATACAAAATCCATCACAATTGTACAACATAAAATTTTGTGCAACATCCATCACTTTGGTGAAAGCTGTGAATGACTTTTCAGGAAAGCAACTGCCTTCATTTTTATTAATGGTGGTTATATTGAAAATCTGTTATAATTGACTCTGCAATTCTTTTCTAATAAGTAAAAATAATACCACTGTGTTTTGGGTAAAGGTACCCAAAAATAAAAATGACAAATACCATTTTCAACCCAAAATGCAATAAAAACGAGGCTTCCATTTGAAATAATGAAGTTGGTTGCCATATTGGAAAAAAGGGTAAAGATTTCAAAAACTGGAAAAACTGTATTTTAATGTAGGGAAAAATCCATAGAAGGTTCTCCATTTAAAGTTTCTCATAAAACCTATCGTTTCTGAGATCCCAGTAGTGGCCATCTTAAGTGGATCATGTATAATTATTACCAACTTGTATTATTGTTAACAATTTTTTGTATAATTTATATAAAAACAAAATATTTAAGTATGTGTTTTGGAATTATTAATTTAAATAATATTTGTGTGATATAGTATGTATTATTATGGTCTTCAATGAAGCAATTACTTTGATCATATTTTTATATTATGGATAATATATCTATATACTTATGAACGTATTTTTTATCAATTTATACAGGATATGTTTACTTAAGGTTAAAACACATGGTTACAGTGAATACAGAGAGAACTTATGGCTAAAGATTAATTTTCCTTTTAAATTTTAAAAGCCCTTCACTTGTATCTTTTCTTTCAATAAAAATTTGGTTAATACAAAAAAGATGGAATGTGTGAAAAAAACTCTTGATTTAGCAACTTAAATTTTTAACTCTAATTCTTTCCAGATAAATAATTACCTGCTGCCATTCATTTCAATAAATTACTGTATAGTCTCATTTTTTACTTTTTGAGAAACCTGGAAACTTGATGTAGCTAGTGAGATTACATAAATAATTTCAAGTTTTCCTTTATGAAAATTTTCTGTGAAAAATTAGATTTAAAGCAAGATTCTATAAATATTTACTGTTGATTTTCTTATAATGACATCACAGATAAAAAAATAGTGTATTAACTTTTTCAGGACTTATCTGTGATTAACTGATCCATCCCTGTAGAATTCACTACAGCCAAAATCAATGATACTGAGTTGTATACAGTACTGAACACAAATTGTTAGAACATAGTCTTACTAGCTTAAGCATTGTTATTAAAATTATTTCGTATTTGTTTAATGTAGTTGTAGTTTAATAATGTTGTAACATTTTTCTTTAGATATACTCTATTAACATTCCCGTATATTATATTGAAACAATTATATATATTTGCTAATTGTATGTTTTATTTGTACTACCTTTACTATTCAAGTAATCAATATTATTTTGTACATTTTTAAAATTAGATTTGTTTAATGACTTATGCATAATAAGAATAATTAAAATCAGTTGATTATATGAATCATTTTTAAAATATCAATTCATTGCATATTTAATCAAAATGTTAAATAACATTTACTGAGCCTTTTCTGTTTATTTACAAAAATATATTTTAAGAATTTGAGGTACTGTCTGTTTCACTATGTTATGTGAAGTGGTAAACTTCTCTGCCAATATTATCAGATTGTTAACCAAAAGTATTGGTTTACAGAACTTAATTTTATGTTATTATATATATATTTTTAAATAATGTAACTGGTCTACAAAAAAAAATGATAGAATTGTGATGAAAGTTGTTGAGGTCTGGCTTTACCTGACAGATGAGAGACTTCAGCCAATTTGGTTTATTGTATAGCCAATTGACTGGAAACAGAATCCCTGTGTTAGTCCACAGGCAACCCCTTCTGTCAGTAGTAATGTAGTCGTAGTAGTAGTAGTAATGATGCACTAGCTTGACCAGCCTCAGTATCCTCAGTAAGGAGGATCTAGCAAGATCAGATCTACTCCCTCAGAATCGTTCATGAGGAAGAAGGGATGTAGGATAAGGAAAAATGGTGGGTACTGTGAAAGGACAGAACAAGTAAAATAGTAATTATCTAAATATACTAGTTGTCCTGGATTTATAACTTTTCTCTATATTATTTTTAGTCATTACTAAATTACATATATGTATATTTACCATATAATTATCAATAATATAACATTTTCTAAAAAAATAATGTGGTTTAGGTGATTTTAAACTTCCTATAGATCACTTAGGAACGCTATAGAGTTTATATGTCCATAAATACATGTTATGTAAGAGTAAAAGTAAAGCCATTAAATTTAAGTTGTTGTATCAACTTTAAGGCACTCCACTTTTGCAAAATTCTGTAAGCATAACTGAAGAGTTATTGCTGAATCCACTCTCACCAAAATATATATCCATAAAATCACTCCCAAAATGTTCATACCCACTTTAAAGGAACCAGGGTGCCTATTAAAAATAAGAGATATTACAGGCTTTTTATTATTGATTACTTCTCTGGGTGCATGCTGATCTTTTTAAGTAATAGTTGTAAATTTATAGCAGTATTAATTGCACCTCACATCTTACTGTAGAATCAGCTAATAATTCCTAACAAAATATTTGTTTTTAAAATTATAATTAATTTTTTTTCATAAAACTACCCTAACATGTTACTTTATTGACAGATGCACATAGCAGTGCTAGCAGTGATTTAATGAAACTTGAGATTTTTTTTTTAAATTAATTATATTGAAACTTATGTACTTCTACTCAATTTCCTTCATCCTGGCATCAGCAGCTTTAAAATCATACCATAACTATAAAATCAATTAGTCTGATTTCCTTTTGATCATTTCTCTTATCAAATCATCTTATGTAATTGTTCACAAAGAAAATTTTACTTCCTAATTCTTGAAGGCCTTTTTCATGTGGTTAAAATCATGGGAATGATATTAATAACTTCTCTCTCATTTTCAAAATGGATGGTAAAACAAAAAGCTATTTTAAATACTATTTTTATGGGTTACAGTTATTTTTCTAACCTTTGTAAATTTTTTAATAACCCTATGAAAAAATGTAAGAAAAAATGTATGTTTTCTTTTAATGTTAATAATATTTATTTAAAGACTTAAATTGTTTTTTTTATATTTTTATCATTTTAAATTTAAATTGTGATTGTTAATTAACTATTTAAGCAATATTCATTTCTTTGTTAATATTATACTGAATTGCAATAAATCAATTAAAAATAATATTAAGACGTATTTCTTGTTAACTTATATCAAGTAGCAATAGGTATTATACGGTATAGGACTACTCACCATTGTCAGACTTATGATACCTGCAACAAGATTGTTTTTTTTTTTTAGAAAACTCTTTTATCTTATTTTATAGTAAGTGGGTCAACTTCTAATTTAATTTGAAATTTCTATTTAAACTTTATCTTTAATTTTCTCAATTTGATGACTTTTCTCTTAAAAATTAAATTTATGTTATTATTATTTTTAATAAAAATAATAGCAATAGTAAATGACAATAATTGATCAAATAAATGAGTGATAATCAATAAATGGACAAAATGAGATAAACTGTATTTTTTATTTGACTGGTTAATTTTTTCCTGTACCAGTTTGACATGTTTTTGCTACCTGACCAAATGAGAACATTTTTTAAACTGTGAAATGTCTTATTATAATCAAAATTTATTTTTATAAATCTTTTAGAATTAACCATTTTTAATTTTTACTTGCATCATTTTTTCTCTTAAAATATTTAATAAAGAAAATCAAAGTGAATCTGTCCCAGTAGCCTTGTCAGATATTTAAAATATACTGAATTCTGTTTTAAAATGTTAACATCTGTTAAAAATTTTATATGTACATTTTCAGGCTTTTTTCTTCTCGCATCAGTGCCCCATTACAAAACAATACCTATCATAATCTTGGACTGCCTCTACTTCCAATAGATTGGTACTATAAAGCTGCTGCAAGACTCTTTCTTCTGACATTCAAAGCATACTCAAATTAAGTTCAAAGCATATTATCACAAAGTGGTTAAAAAAAAAATGGGATGAGATATTATAGATAGTTAAGAAGGTTGAATATGAAATTGTAGTCTGCTTAATACAAGTTAATCAGTTGTTATTAAATATATTATTAACATAGTATTTTTTTTTTTTTTGTAATTAAATTTATAGTCAAATTAATTAATGTTGATCAATCTTGGAGCAGCAGTTTTGTTCAGAGATGGAGAGATGGTCTATGGTGAGTTGTACTGGTTTTGTTTTAGATAAGAATCCTTCATCTTTGTTGTAAAATGAATAGCTAATACAATAAATCTTTATTGTTTACAAATTTAAGAATGGGGAAATTTTTTTCTTAAGTGTACCATTATTTTGTTATTTAATATATCATATACATGCATGTTTGTTTGCTTGTATTTTTAAAATTGTATGTTGAAAATTGTCATTAGTGTATTAAATTTTGACAAGAAAAATTTTTTTCATTGTGCTGTGTGTTCTTTCAGTATCATTATGTACCTATACTATAATATTTTATCATAAATTAGTGTACAGTCCTGACAGGCGGTATACATCAAAGGATTTTATTTTTTATTACTACGTAGAAATTTACAGGATAATTCTCTTCAACTCAAGAGGTTCATGTATTATTAATTTCTTTTTATTTACAGTGATATAAGCCTCATTCAGTTTTTACCATCAAAGAAGTTTGGGAATAAATATGATAACTGAAGTATCAATTTATTGTCAACAAAAGAATTAGTGATAAAAATGCAATAAAACTGCTAATTTTAAGATATTTTTACAATAATTAGTGTTCCAAGTACCAGCCTCCTTTTAAATCAGAAAAATATTTTATTTATTTATAAATTAAATGACCTATAGATTATTCCATTATGACTTTATAGTTTCATTTGCAGTTTTTATTTGGGAATTGTAATGTTTTATACAGATCCTTCTAAAAGAACTATCATATGAAAATATAATGGTTTTTTTTTTTTACACAGTGATATTCACATTACACATACATAATTTGAAGAATAAATTTGGAAGTTTTGTTACCTACAATTTAAAAATTGTATGCTTCAGCGTCCTCCTTCCATCTTGATTCACTCTTGCAGATAATGAACTAGATTGTCCATAATGCTAAAAAATACACAATTTGAAATGCTGAGTTGGTTCATGAAACTGTTATCATGGATAATTAAGCTGTTTGCCACAGGTTGTTTTTAGCTCAGTATCAGAATAACTCTCATGTCTATGCTTTTGTCTCTACTAACTATAAATCAGTCCTACCAATCTATTACTATGGTATCCTATTATCCTGCACGTAGCGTATTAAACATAAAATAAGCATTTCCCATGATGTATAAATAAATATTAAAAATAAAATATTATGGAGTTCCTTAAATATCTCTATTATATAAAAAGGAAATGTGTATTTGTATGTTAGCATAAAAATCTCAAGGACCTAAATTAGTTGCTACCAAATTTTAACATTAGCTTCATTATGTAATCCGGAGTGTAATATTAAGATGATAAATTTTTTTTTTTTGTCTTCAGTCATTCGACTGGTTTGATGCAGCTCTGAAGATTCCGTATCTAGTGCTAGTCATTTCATTTCAGTATACCCTCTACATCCTACATCCCTAACAATTTGTTTTACATATTCCAAACGTGGCCTGCCTACACAATTTTTTCCTTCTACCTGTCCTTCCAATATTAAAGCAACTATTCCAGGATGCCTTAGTATATGGCCTATAAGTCTGTCTCTTCTTTTAACTATATTTTTCCAAATGCTTCTTTCTTCATCTATTTGCCGCAATGCCTCTTTCTTCATCTATTTGCCGCAATGCCTCTTTCTTCATCTATTTGCCGCAATGCCTCTTCATTTGTCACTTTATCCACCCATCTGATTTTTAACATTCTCCTATAGCACCACATTTCAAAAGCTTCTAATCTTTTCTTCTCAGATACTCCGATCGTCCAAGTTTCACTTCCATATAAAGCGACACTCCAAACATATACTTTCAAAAAACTTTTCCTGACATTTAAATTAATTTTTGATGCAAAAAAATTATATTTCTTACTGAAGGCTCGTTTTGCTTGTGCTATTCGGCATTTTATATCGCTCCTGCTTCGTCCATCTTTAGTAATTCTACTTCCCAAATAACAAAATTTTTCTACCTCCATAATCTTTTCTCCTCCTATTTTCACATTCAGTGGTCTATCTTTGTTATTTCTACTACATTTCATTACTTTTGTTTTGTTCTTGTTTATTTTCATGCGATAGTTCTTGCGTAGGATTTCATCTATGCTGTTCATTGTTTCTTCTAAATCCTTTTTACTCTCGGCTAGAATTACTATATCATCAGCAAATCGTAGCATCTTTATCTTTTCACCTTGTACTGTTACTCCGAATCTAAATTGTTCTTTAAAATCATTAACTGCTAGTTCCATCTAAAGATTAAAAAGTAACGGAGATAGGGAACATCCTTGTCAGACTCCCTTTCTACGGCTTCTTTCTTATGTTCTTTAATTATTACTGTTTGGTTCCTGTACATGTTAGCAATTGTTCTTCTATCTCTGTATTTGAACCCTAATTTTTTTAAAATGCTAAACATTTTATTCCAGTCTACGTTATCGAATGCCTTTTCTAGCGCTATAAACGCCAAGTATGTTGGTTTGTTTTTCTTTAATCTTCCTTCTACTATTAATCTAAGGCCTAAAATTGCTTCCCTTGTCCCTATACTTTTCCTGAAACCAAATTGGTCTTCTCCTAACACTTGTTTCACTCTCCTCTCAATTCTTCTGTATAGAATTCTAGTTAAGATTTTTGATGCATGACTAGTTAAACTAATTGTTCTGTATTCTTCACATTAATCTGCCCCTGCTTTCTTTGGTATCATGACTATAACACTTTTTTTGAAGTCTGACACAAATTCCCCTTTTTCATAAATATTACACACCAGTTTGTATAATCTATCAATCGCTTCCTCACCTGCACTGCGCAGTAATTCTACAGGTATTCCGTCTATATTGTTTCTCCCATTTCATCCTCCTCAACTTCCTCTTCTTCCTCTATAACACCATTTTCTAATTCATTTCCTCCATATAACTCTTCAATATATTCCACCAATCTATCAACTTTACCTTTCGTATTATATATTGGTGTACCATCTTTGTTTAACACATTATTAGATTTTAATTTATGTACCCTAACATTTTCCTTAACTTTCCTGTATGCTCCGTCTATTTTACCAATGTTCATTTCCCTTTCCACTTCTGAACACTTTTCTTTAATCCACTCTTCTTTTGCCAGTTTGCACTTCCTGTTTATAGCATTTCTTAATTGCCGATAGTTCCTTTTACTTTCTTCATCACTAGCATTCTTATATTTTCTACGTTCATCCATCAGCTGCAATATATCGTCTGAAACCCAAGGTTTTCTACCAGTTCTCTTAATTCCGCCTAAGTTCGCTTCTGCTGATTTAAGAATTTCCTTTTTAACATTCTCCCATTCTTCTTCTACATTTTCTACCTTATCTTTTTTACTCAGACCTCTTGCGATGTCCTCCTCAGAAATCTTCTTTACCTCCTCTTCCTCAAGCTTCTCTAAATTCCACCGATTCATCTGACACCTTTTCTTCAGGTTTTTAGACCCCAATCTACATTTCATTATCACCAAATTATGGTCGCTATCAATGTCTGCTCCAGGGTAAGTTTTGCAGTCAACAAGTTGATTTCTAAATCTTTGCTTAACCATGATATAATCTATCTGATACCTTGCAGTATCACCTGGCTTTTTCCAAGTGTATATTCTTCTATTATGATTTTTAAATTATACTTAGTGCAAAACTCTATAAGTCGGTCCCCTCTTTCATTCCTTTTGCCCAGCCCGTATTCACCCACTATATTTTCTTCCTTGCCTTTTCCAATGCTTGCATTCCAATCTCCAACTATTATTAAATTTTTATCTCCTTTTACGTGTTTAATTGCTTCATCAGTCTCTTCGTATACACACTCTTACCTCATCATCATCATGGGCGCTTGTAGGCATATAGACATTAACAATCGTTGTCGGTTTAGGTTTTGATTTTATCCTTATTACAATGATTCTACCGCTATGCGTTTTGAAATACTCCACTCTCCTCCCTATCTTCTTGTTCATCACGAAACCTACTCCTGCCTGCCCATTATTTGACGCTGAGTTAATTACTCTAAAATCACCTGACCAAAAGTCGCCTTCCTCTTCCCACCGAACCTCACTAATTCCTACTATATCCACATTTGTCCTACCCATTTCCCTTTTTAAATTTTCTAGCCTACCAACCTTTTTTAAGCTTCTAACATTCCACGCTCCGACTCGTAGAATGTTATTTTTTACTTTTCTGGTGACCCCTTCCTTAGTAGTCCCCACCCGGAGATCCGAACGGGGGACTATTTTACCTCCGGAATATTTTACCAAGGAAGGCGCCTCCATTATTGCTATGTGAAAATGCAGAGAGCCACATTTTCTTGGAAAAAAAGCAGTAGTTTTCCATTGCTTTCAGCTGCGCAGTACTCATAGGACTGAGTGATGTTGATACGGCCGTTTAAGTCATTGTGACTCACGCCCCTAACAACTACTGAAAGAGCTGCTGCCCTCTTTCAGGAATCATTCCTTAGTCTGGCTCTCAACAGATACCTCTCCGATATGGTTGCACCTTCGGTCCAGCTACTCTGTATCCCTGAGCACTCAAGCCCCCTCACCAACGGCAAGGTCTCATGATTCATAGAGGAGGCCACATGTTATACCATACGATTATTTTTTAACAGGCTTCTCAAAATATAGTGAATATTCTCTGTTAAGAATATTCCGAAAGAATTGGTAATAATTGTAAAGAAATATTTTAATGGATATCTAAACTAATGAAAATAATAAGTGAGTGTATCTATATAGCTGTAGTGGTTTGTGAAATCAATTAATACTAAAATATAAATATTACTTATGAAAATTAAAACTAATTTTATTTTATTTTTTTTATATGTTATATTTATATAACCGTGTAAATTTTTTTTATATCCTATCATTACTATGGATAAATTATTATTACAGCTTTTAAATTAATTTATTTTAGCTTTATTATTTATTAAATATCTTTGGAAATATTTAATAAATAACAAAATGGATATAATGGCAGTGATTATTCTATGACTGGAAATCAGATTTAACCTTATAATTAATATTCTTTAATCCTTTTTTCAATCATCACCCATTTGACATTTTTTGATATTCTTCTACATTGATTTATTATATTTGATTTTTATAAATTACATGTTATTTTATTTTACCCCCTTTAATATACTGTATTTTCAACTTTTGAGTTGATTTTTAAATAAAGAAATAAATTATTTTCTAATGGCTAAGAATAAATAATTAACAATATTTTTTTTATATTTTCTACATGACATATTAGACTAGACTGATTAAATATGATATATGATCTTTGTATGATTAGTAATGATGAGATAAGATATACAGGGCAGACTATCACTTGATAAACAATAATTAATAAGATGCAATAACATTCTATTGAAGTAAGTATATAAATTTTGTAATTAAAACCACGAGAAACATTTCAGAATATTTTTTTTTGAAAGATTAAGTTTGACTGTCAGTAAATAATATGGTGGTTAGATGCTTGTCTGAGAATTTACAGTTCTGGAAAGATGGTAAATCTTTAAAACCTGATGGTTCCAGATTAAGTATAAAGTATGTAGAATGCATTTACATCCTGTAAATGGAGGGTTATGAAATGATCACTGAAATGACCCATTTCATAGTTTACTGTTTCTGAACACTTAACTACTATCATATGAATCAAGTTCACGCATTAATTAACAACGTCAATTACCTTTATTAATCTTTTTATGCAAAGATGTTAAATATTCGTTTGAGAGCAATGTACTGAAATCACAGTATCAATTTATTTAAGTTGCAGAAGTCAGACATATGGTAGTTTTACACTAATATTTTGATGACATTAATATTTTAATAAATACTATTGCTGCTTTGCTTAAATATTGTTAAGTTATTCATTACATTTTGTTCACTCTTTAAAAATCTTTTTTTTATCTATCATAATCATTAATAAGAGGAGAAAAAAAAAGACATCATACATCATACATAAAATTACACTCAAATGTACAAGGGATATCTATAAAGTAAAAACTGTTAGGAAATTTTTCTCCTTAAGATTGGCGAACCTGTGTCGTTCATAGTCATGTAGTAATGTACACACTACATTGTTGTCTGTAAGTTGTCATGTGTAGTATCATTGATTATGTGCGAGTTATTACGTTATAAAATGAACAGGAAAATCAATGTTGTCACCGATTGTGAAATACATGGAGTCATATGTTTTTTAAACCACCAAAACATTAAGCCAGTTGAAATTCATAGGCAGTTGTTTGCTGTCTACGGTGATAATGTAATGAATGAAAGAAACATCTGAAAATGGTGTGAAAGATTTAGAAATAACAGAATTAATGTGCATGATAAAGAATGTTCAGGGAGGCCCTCGATAATCACCAAGGACTTGTTGAAATGCATCGATGATGAAATCAGAGAAGATCATCGTTTAACGATTTCCATCCTGACCCTTCTTTTTCTTGTTTCAAGAGCTGTTATTGGTCGCATTGTTCATGACCATTTAGGCTTCAGAAAGGTTTGTGCATGTTAGGTGTCGCACATCTTAACGGAACATCATAAAAAAATTTGAATGGGATCTGCTTTGGAATTTTTGATGCACTACACAGAAAAAGGTTATGAGTTATGAGTACCTTAATTCAATTGTTACCGGCGATGAAACATGGATTTTGTATTACATGCCAGAGAGAAAACAGCAGTCAAGTGAATGGCGTCATCCTCAATCACCAACCTGACCAACAAAGGTCAAGCCACAACCGTTTGGGTGCAAACTGATGGCCTGGCTCCAACAGCCTTCCTTAGTCTGGCTCTCAACAGATACCTCTTCGATATGGTTGCACCTTCGGTCCAGCTACTCTGTATCCCTGAGCACTCAAGCCCCCTCACCAACGGCAAGGTCTCATGATTCATAGAGGAGGATGATAAATATATTAAGATGATAAATTGTTTATTACGTGTAAATAATAAATAATCCGTTATGGTTGCTGCACTTTTCATTCAGGCTGCTAGGTGGCGAGCCACCTAAAAAAATTTCCATGCTCCTTTCCGATGGTGAGCCACTCCCATTATATTTTTCAATGATAGGTTTTATTGAAATTGAAGACAAGATTGTAAGTGTTGGTGAAAAATATTTATGTGATTTCAGTTTACCAACACCAATTTGTGGTGAACAAGATAATGAAAACCCCTTTAATTCAATGTTCCAAAATTCCAATGTTCTCAAAATGATGAATGACCTTCCTTCAAGAGTATATAAATATTAACCATTCTAAATTAGTACCAGATCAGCGCCAATCATATGATTCCATCACTCACAATACCCATAGTTACAGAAAAAAAGTATTTTTTTTTATGCTCTTGGAGGCACTGGGAAAACCTTTTTGATTTACTTATTGTATATGTTTGATTGAGCAGTAGATTGGCTACCTATCAATCAAACACTATAAATTTGCAGTTTCCACGGTGTAGCACTGTAAGGTATCGAGGTTATCAGTGGTAGTAGGATTGCTCATTTAACTTTTAAATTGCTGTTAAATGCATCATGTGGGCAAGAGTCAGTTTGCTCTATATGTGAAAAGGTCTTCTCAGTAAAATTTTCTAAGATACAAAACTTATTGTATGGAATGAATGCACATGATTCATGGAGCTCATATTGAAGCAACTGTACTCTCAAGAGAATGTGATAAGTTGATGGGAAGCGTAACTGCTGTCTTTGCCATTGCAGGCAAAGCTGCAACAGGGATGTGTTAGTATTTTACATAAAAGCTGTTGAGAGAACTACAGTCTGACAGAGAATATTAAATTAATTATCATTAGTGATTAATAAATCCTTATGATACAAAATACCCTACTCTGATCATAGTAATAATGCCTAAAACCTTTAATGTCATAATCTGACTTATGAAAGTTGGATATATGCAATAATGTGTTTTAATTTGTAAATTTATGTTATAATTGTATGCATGTAGTAAAGTAGGTGAAAAATTAGAATATATTAAAACAGATAATCAAGGGTATTAAATGTAATAAGAGTTTTTTTAGGCTAAGAAATTAACGCAAAACATGAAAGGAAAGGCTTGGTATTTCTCTATCATTAATTCATTTCATGTTTTTATGTAATAGTACTGTAGTATTTACTATTTGAAAAATGCAGATGGAATTTTAAAGGATCTTGAGAATGTATCCCAAAAAGAACTTTTTCCCTCACAAGAACATTGTTTCAGATAAGAATCAGGTGTATCACCAAGATGTACCAAAAACAAAACTATTAGCATTAGTTATCAATAATTTAGAATAGGAACTTTTGTTACACAGGAGCTACTTTAACAAATGACATGTTAATATTCTTACAATATAATGTTTTGAATTTGTGAATATAGACAAAATAGTTTTTGCATACAAAAGAAAACTGTTAATCAACCATACAAATCACTAAAAATAAACATCCTCAAAAGAAAAAAATAAGTTTTAGGTAAAACGTTTACGTTACATAAACAGTTATACAAGGTTTTAATTATGCTATCCCTGTAGAAAATTTATTTAAAACTCATAACATAAAATAAATAAAAATGTATTAAAGAAACTTTATATATCCTAATAGTGCCTACCCTACATTTTAAATTTTCACAAGTTACACCTACAATAATGCACAATAGCTTTTAGCCACAATATACTTTATATTAAGGTAAATTTTATACTTAGCTGCATAAAACACCTGCATGTTTTAAAGATATTCTGTATTTTTTCATACAGACAGCATTTTTCTAACTGCACTTAAAATTTTAAAAAAATGTAAAATATAATAATTTTTAAAGAGCATATATAAATGACTAAAAAATAACATTTCAAGTGGAAATGAAGAAATTTCCTTCAGTTAACAGTCGGTAGTTTTTTGAAGTGGTTTTTATTTACTTTTAATTACTACTATATTTATTAATAGGTTACTTTTTTAGCAATGAATTTTTATTAGACGCCTATTAACGCGTGAAAAAGTCAAATTTAATAATGGATCTTTTCATATTTATGGGCATCAAATTGAGTAAAATCACACCAGTTCTCTAACATAATAGGAATTTTTTTATACTGCCATTCTGAACTGAACCCCGATCAGTTGACCTAGAAACCAAGCCTGTTAACATACTTACCGGCGGGCCGGTTGGCTGCGTAGTTCTACAGCATCAGTTTAGTTACAATTACTGATCTTTATATAACTTGACAGGGGACCGTTAATTGAAATTGGTAAAATTTTAAGTCTAAACTAGCGCTACTAAATAAGTGGTAGAACTAAATAAAATGGCGCATGCGCAAGGGTAAGTAAGAATAGAAATAAGTTTGAGTAAGATAAACGTCCCTACCATCATGATTATAGCTACGCAAGCGTGCGATGGTTTTATTTAGTTCCCAGCATATCATTCTGCGGCGCTAATGTAGAATACGGAATTGTATTTTACGCCATAGTCCCTTATCCAGTTACTTAAAGATCAGTGGTTACAATGGAATCATGATACATTATGTCTTATTCTTTATACCGTGAAATGTAAAATTTTGAAGAACCCCAAAGATATAATTTGATTTATACAATGTATTTTATTTTTACCATATGTTTTATTTTATTTTCAGAAATAAAAAAAATACTTTAAGTTAAAAATTATATTTGATATCAGAATTTCTATGAACATTAAAATAAATTATGTACGCCGTGGATAATAAGCGACAGTTTTCTTAATCATGTGGTTTCAGTAGGGTTATTTTGTTTAAAACGTTTGTACAATTTTCGCTGTTTGTTTCATAAATTTTATTTCAAAAAGTGAATATAATTCAGTGTTAATTACACGAGTAAAATCTTTTTATCCTTTTTATTATACATAATTTTTTACCTTGTAATAACGTTTAAAACAATGGTTAGATTTACGCTGTCGAATGCTGTGAAACCACGCTTTACATCTGAACAGTATGAATTGTTTGTTACTGGTTTAAAGAATTTGTATAAAAAAAAGTTATTGTCTGTAGAAAAAGCCTATCATTTTCACTATTTTCATTCACCTCAATTAGAAGATATAGATTTTGAAGCTAAACCTATGATAATGTTCGTTGGGCAGTATTCTACCGGTAAGACTACTCTTATTAAGCATTTGTTAAAAACAGATTTTCCTGGTATAAGAATAGGACCTGAACCTACCACAGATAAATTTATTTCTGTCATGTTTGGAAATAGTGATAGAATGATACCTGGTAATGCTCTTGTAGTTGATCCTAAAAGACAATATAGGCCTCTGTCAAAATTTGGTAATACATTTTTAAATAAATTTCAGTGCTCTACTGTACACTGTGATGTTTTGAAAAATCTAACAATTATTGATACACCTGGTATACTATCAGGTGAAAAGCAACGGGTTAATCGTGGTTATGATTTTGTTGGTGTTTTGAAATGGTTTGCTGAGCGTGTAGATAGAATGATCTTACTTTTTGATGCACATAAATTAGATATATCTGATGAATTTAAAAGATGCATTGAAGCCCTACAAGGGCATGATGAAAAAATTAGAATTGTTTTGAACAAATCCGATATGGTAGATCAGCAACAACTAATGAGAGTTTATGGAGCATTAATGTGGTCTCTAGGCAAGATAATTAACACACCTGAAATAACAAGAGTTTACATCGGTTCATTCTGGGATCATCGTTTACAACATAGTGAATGTAAGAAACTTTTTGAAATGGAACAGAATGACCTGTTAAAAGATCTAATGTCTTTACCAAAAAATTCAGCTATCAGAAAACTTAATGATTTTATTAAAAGAGTTCGTTTAGTTAAAGTACATTCATATGTAATGGGAACATTACATAAAAATATGCCATTAATATTTGGTAGAGAAAAAAAGAAAAATGAATTAATTTCATCATTAGAAAGTATATTTCATGAGATACAGTTAACATATAATATACCACTTGGAGATTTTCCTGATTGTAAAAAGATGCAAGAACAACTTGCAGTATTTGATTTCTCAAAACTATATCACCTTGACCGTCTTTTATTGGAAGATGTAAACAGAATGCTTGACAGTGATGTAGCAGTACTTATGGATTGTCTAGATCTTAGTGAAGATCCGACAGAGACTGAATCGATCATTTCAGGTGGTGTGTTTGATATTGTGAAGGATACAGATAGCCCATTTGGATTTGCACAAAGTGAAGGAATAAATGCTGGTTTTGGTGAAAAAGATTGGATTGTTAATAAACAGCGAGAAAAATATGACATTGTATTTAAAAACCTTAAATCATCTGATGGAAAAGTATCACTTCGTGTTGCAAAAAGTGAAATGATTAAATCTCAATTGCCAAATTCAGTACTTTCTGAAATATGGAAGTTGTCTGATGTAGACAATGATGGCTCCCTTGACTGTGATGAATTCGCATTAGCTATGTATTTGATTGATATTAAATTAAATGGTTATGATCTTCCATCAACTCTACCAAAACACTTGATTCCACCAACCATGAAACAGAAACTTGAATCAGAGGCATCTTAGCAGTATTAATTATTGGATCAGTAATGTAACATTTAAATTATGTATTATTTTATTTTTGTGGAGAGTAAAACAATTCTTTTAAAATCTGGTCGTCTAAATTTAGATTATTTTAATAAAGAAAAAATGTAGTATTCAGAGAAACACTCTTACAGTATTACCACACATATTTATTTATCTGGTTATAAATAATAGTATTAATGTCAAAAAATCATGTATTTTTAACCTAACCTAGTTTTATGAGAAAATAAATTGATCAGTTAAATAGAATACATTTCAACCAATCATGTCTTTAACAACATTTTTTAATGACCTTTCATTCACAAACATTTTCTCTTCTTTTGGAAGTTTTTGCATAGTTTGTTATGGGGTTATATTTAGAAATTACTAAATTATATTACTCAGTGTAACAAATTAATCCATTTTTAATATTAATTATTACGTTATTACAAATTAATATAATTCATTTTTAAAACTATAGCAATAGTTTCTATATGTGTGTGGTATAGTATGAATAAACATTTGTAAAATTTTTCAACCTTAAATAAAAAAAATGATAAAAATATATTCCTGCATAACTGTTTCATATTAATGGACCATTTTCTTTGGTCCAGTATGCTTTATCAATTATAATGTCTGACTCATCCTTTTGGATCTATTATATTACCAAATTACAGTTTCTGGTGAATTTAAGTATATATTCTATTAATTGTTTCATTATAAAAAAAGCTGATGTGGACACCACATGACTACCTTGTACGCCTATTAAATTTCATTTATTTTTTATATATTTATATTTTTATTACATTTTTTTGTTACTTAATTATTGTTTATTGTAAAAAAGAATTTTACAATCGGAGGTTAATAATTATTAAAATCAATGTGTTTAAATTTTAAAAAAAGAAAGTAAATTAAGTCTGATTGGAACCAATATGCCTGCTGCTTGTAAGATCCAAATATTTCATTAATTAAGATGTTACTGGGCTATAACTCTGAAACCAATAAAAACAAGTACCACTTATGATATTGTTGAAAAGCTCCCAGTGAGGGCTTATTACTGCAGTTAAGAAAAAATCCAAATTTTCATTTATGAGTTATGGGTCAATGCATTAGAAGTGACCCAAGAGTTGATGCTTTACCAATTCAAAAAAAATTAAACTTACCCAATTGTTTCCTAAATGTCTTACCTATTAGAATCTTTTGTCTTAGGACATTAAAACTATTTCATTTATTTTTTTATTTAAGCAGTATACCTGTGGCGGCCATTTTTGTGTTACGTTGCACACACCAATTTTTGTGATTGTAAGAGTTTACAGAAAAAATCATAACTAAAAAACTTTGTTCTGGAAGAATGAAACAAAAAGCAATTTAATCATACTTTCCTAAGGTAAAAGATTGGTTCAGTGGTTTATTTACCTATCTTTCTTCTTTCTGTGAGAAAATTGCTAATAAAGTTGAACACGAAAAACTGAAATTTCACTTTTGGTAATTTTTTTCAAGAGGCGGGATGGCATATACAGTTTGAATTATTTTTTTATATGTAGGTGTGTGTTATTAGCTTTACCATAATAAATAATATTAATGGTGATATACTTACTCCTACAGTTTTATGAATTTTTGAAAATAATTTTTTTTTTTTATTCAAATTTTGGCTTCAAATAACTCTGATGGAGCTGGTGAAAGTTTCAAATTTGCACAATCTGCAGAGTTTTTGTAGATGTTTATGGCAAATAAAATGTGTCTTGTGTATTATTTATAGTAAAACTACTAACATATGCCTACATATAAAATAATAATTCAAACTATGTATTTCATCCCTGCATCTTGAAAAAAATTACTAAAAATGAAATTTCACAGTTTTTCATGTTCAACTTTATTGCTAATTTTCTCATAGAAAGAAGAGATATAGGTAAATAAACCCTGAACCAATATTTTATCTTGAGAAACTATGATTAAATTGCTTTTTGTTTCATCCTTCCAGAACCAAAGCGTTTTAGTTATGATTTTTTCCGTAAACCCTTACAATCACAAAGATAGATGTGCATACTATAACAAAAATTACCACCAAAGGTATAAACCGCTTAAATTAAAAATTAAAAAAAAAAATTAAGGTCCTGAAACATGTAGGAAACAAGTGGGTAAGTTTCAATTTTTTTGAATTTGTCAAGCAACCAGCTTGTGTTTTTGGGACACTTCAAATGGATTGATCCTTATGTGAGATATATACGAACATAGATGTTACGCCGAAATTAGTCAAAATGAATATTTCCGTTGAAAGATGAAAACTGAAATTTTTCACAATTACAATACTTGAACAAAGTTCAAAGTAAAAGGTTTATTTATATGTTGTGTTGTGTGCATCTAACAATTTTTTTATGGTTGTGGCACATGTAAAGATCTGAAATACTATATTTGCATCACAGCTATAGGGTAATAATCAGATTTGCTTTCTTGGAGAGTAAATAATATTTATTACATAGCCAGCCCTTACAGCTGATTAAAATAAAGTTGTTACTTATTGGGATAAATATCATTTGCATTTCAGTGGACTTTGTATGCTGATATGCATCTGTATTTTTGGCTTACAGGTAAACACCTCATTCTTCACTTTCCCTTGTAAGCCTCGCATGGAATCCTGGTATTCTTAATGATTGTCATTTTTGTGGCTTGTGATTCATGTCAGTTGCTTACAATCATGATACATAACACATATAGATGCATAGTGCACTCCCAAGTGTTAACTTTTAGAAGATTTATAAGACTTATGTTTGATTGAAAATTATTATTAGTCAGCACTGTCCTCTTAATTCAAATTAAGTTTCAAATAGGAGAGAGCATATGCGGTCCCAGGGGTTCTCCATGTACTTATGCCATTTAGTTGACTGGAGTTTGTTGACTTTTTTATTTCAGTTATACATTTAACTGATCTGAAAAATTTTTATTTAAAATTTTAGGTAGTTATAATCTTTTTATTGTTACTATTGTATTTGATAATGTAGTAATTGTTTATTAAAATGAAAATAGTTCATAATTGTATAGACATGTTACTTACCAAGAAAATTTTTCTCTTGCATGGTGTTATGGGATTATTCCTGTCAGATAATAAATAGAGTTAAAAGTAAAAAATCTGGAAGTGAATGTATAATTTTACTGTCTATATTATTACAACCATGGATTTTTTTTAACCTCTGGAACCACAATTAGGTAGTGCTTCAAGGATGAGATGAATGACAAGTAAAGTAGTGTGTGAAAATGCCATGCCTGATTGGGATTCAAACTCTGATTTACATTTATCTCAAGGACGTAAACAGAATGACAAATGAAATGCGATACTTATTAGGGATTGACTATAGCATTTTTGCAAGGGCTTAAAATTTTTGCCTATTAGGTTACAACAACCCACACAATCAAAAATTAGTCAAACACTAGGAAAATCCAGAATGATAAAACCAAACTTTCTCAATGGTTTAAAGCTTAAGTTATTTGTCATGATCTTTGTATGATCTGATAGATCAGTATAATTTACTAACCACATATGACAGTTAATGAATGTTAGCGTTGCATGTTTTTGTCCCTAGGTGTTTATATAATAGTAATCATCACCTTATGCAATCGTAACAAACACCACATATAACAATCAATCGTGTACAATAGGTGGTTGTATTTCACTTTACTTTCTTTTAGTCCTTCAATGAAGATTAAAGAAGTAGTGATTACAAATAAATTGTCTTTGTAGTCATGCATATGATCACAAATTGTAACATGTTTAAGATAAACTTGAAAATATTAGACCCTGGATAAAAAAATTCAATGCTCTATTATCAAGATATTCTTATGTACTGAATCTTCATTGCTTCATGTGAAAACCTTATGATGATTGCAATATGTTTTATGTTATTCATACTGGTACTTTTCAAGAAGATGCCCGCAGGCAATCTCTAGTTAGTTAGATGGCGCTACTGAAAGGAGAAATTAAATAAATTAAAATTATAATGTAACTTTATTTAATAAATAAATCTAAAAGTATTAATATAATCTAACCAAACTTAACCTAGGCTCGCTAATCTTGCAAGCATAGTTAATTATATTTATTTATTACATAAAGTTAGATTATAATTTTATTTTCTCCTTTCAGTGATGCCATTTAACAACAGACTGGCTAACTACAATGACTTAACTGACTAATTACAGATCGCATTTCTTCTGTGGGAATCTTTTTGAAAAGTACCCTAGTACTTAATGAAATGAATTCCAAGAAGTATAAATCAGTTGGAGGTTTTTAATTTGAATAAAAATCAAAGTTATATTTTATTTACATCCAAACTTTACCTTTCATTTTTTTTTTAGTAAAATAACTGTAATTGTGTCAGCATAGTTGCAAATCTGAATAATCAAAAAGCTTATTTTTATATAAGCAAAATTATCTTAAGAGATAGATCCCAGGGGGTTGACAGGCAAAATTATTTTTTCCATCAAAACTGTTTTTCATAAAAACAGTACATTATTAAAGTTAATAAGCTGTATAAATTTTGTTTGATCGTGATCTTAAAAGGTTATATTATTATCTTCCTTCTTTAACATTTAAACATTTTTTAAGGAATAACATTCTTCAATTAACAGACCCAACACTTCTTAAATATATAATTAACAGACATAATCCACATTATAATTTTTTTAAAGCCAGAAAATAGATATAATTTGGAAAAAAGTCTAAACATTTATGTCCAATAACTAGTAAGACTTTATTCAATTATTTGTATGGAGTGCATCAAACAGTTAATGATAATTAAGTGTGGTCATTAAAAAAAAAAAGTTAGAGAAAAAATAGAGGCTTTTATAAATTTGATGTTGAAGAAGGTTAAAAATTAGATGAGCTTGTAAAGGAGAGTCTTAAGAAAAAAAGCATATGACAAACCTTATAAAGAGGCAAACTAAATTGGGGCGACCATTTTTGTGTTAAAGAGATCCTGGTTTTGTTAATTTGATTTTTAGAAGGCAGTGTAGAGTATAACTTAAGAAGAATAAATGAGAAAAAAATTTATTTAGAAACAGTACAGTAGACCAAAGAGTACCATTATATGTACCATAATAAATGTTCAAAAATGAGCCTCAATACTTTCTTGACATGCTTATGTACTACTTTTGTTACTATTCTTCACAGCTGTTCATAAGTTGTCCAGCCACATCCATAATGCGGACAATTAATTCCTCATGGGAGTATATTTTTGTTTTGTATACAATATTTTTCATCCATCCTCAGATGCAAAAATCGAAAGATATTAGATTTTGGTGGCCAGGATTGTGGACCTCCACGACCAATCCATTACTCAAGGAAATGATGATTTAAGTGAGTGGAAACAACACAAGAGAAATGAGAAGGTGCACCATCGTGCTGGAAGTGTACTTGCGTCTCAGTTTTAGAGGAACGTCTTCAAGTAAGGTTTATCAAAAACCTGCAAAAATACTTCAGACTTTGACTGGGCATGGAGGGTTTGGGGCTTACCTCCACCACTTTGGCAGAAGGCCCGAACCGGTTTGCCAATACTGTGAAGAAATAGACACCATGGAATACACAGTATACTTGTGTCACCGGGACATGGGCCATTCAAGGACTGACACTGGATAATACTGTACAATACATGTTAAAGGGGACATCGTGAATGGAACACTGTAGCAATCTTAGTCACGAATATAAAGACTAAGGAACGAGATGCTGTTGAGTGAAACAGAGTAGGTTACTCCAGAGCAGGGGCAGCTCTGCTCATGAGAGGGTGGTTTGCTGTGGTGGATCACTCTTGATGACTGACTGGGGACCCCCCTGAGTTCGTGGGTAATAAAAAAAGACCTAGACCCGGCTGAATCCCTCTCTAGGGAGGGGGTACTGTTAGAGGCAGGTATATAAAAGACCCAACCCACCGGGTTGGTCAAGTGGTGAACGCGTCTTCCCAAATCAGCTGATTGGAAGTCATGAGTTCCAGCGTTCAAGTCCTAGTAAAGTCAGTTATTTTAACACGGATTTGAATATTAGATCGTGGATACCGGTGTTCTTTGGTGGTTGGGTTTCAATTAACCACACATCTCAGAAATGGTTGAACTTCTTCTTTCTTTCCTGTTTAGCCTCCGGTAACTACCGTTCAGATAATTCTTCTGAGGATGATATGTATGAGTGTAAATGAAGTGTAGTCTTGTACATTCTCAGTTCGACCATTCCTGAGATGTGTGGTTAATTGAAACCCAACCACCAAAGAACACCGGTATCCACGATCTAGTATTCAAATCCATGTAAAAATAACTAGCTTTACTAGGACTTGAACGCTAACTCTCGACTTCCAAATCAGCTGATTTGGGAAGACGCGTTAACCACTAGACTAACCCGGTGGGTTAGAAATGGTTGAACTGAGACTGTATAAGACCACTTCATTTACGCTCATATATATCATCCTCTGAAGCATTATCAAAAAAATAATTACCGGAGGCTAAAAATAGGAAAAAGAAAAGAAAATATAAAAGACCTAGTCCCGGCCTACTGGGTGAACGACCCCTGCGGGTAACGGCATATCCGGGTCCCGCGGAGTCTCGGTAGGTTAGAGACAAAGGCAATCTCTGAGGGTGTGCAATGCATTAGCTGGTCCACCCTCCTAGGTATGGGGGGAAAAAAAAGGTTTACCAAAAACAAAGATAAGGGAGGATGTTTTGTTGTGTTGGGCTGGATGTGCGTTTTCATTAGTTTTAATGATATTTTAGAGTAATTTTGCTTTTTCATGTTACTTGTACGTAAATTTTAATTTAGTTAAAGATTCGTTTTTATATATTTTTTTGTTAAATTCTGAAGTTTTTTGTCAAAAATTCTTACGTGATGGAGAAAATTTGAGGTAATATTTTGATGCAATGCCCAAAAATACACAAGAATCAGTTATCACGCTGAAAATAATTTTTCGATCGTTAAAAAACGCTGGCCTGTGTTATCAATAATCATTGCGTTATTTTGTTCGTCATTTTTACTCGTCAAATTGATTGAAAAAGTAGGAAGCAGTTGCACCGTTTATTGTCAAGAAGTAAACACTCGTATGTAAAGCAATTTTAAATATATATAATTATTTGATAATCTTTATAATTTACAATTATTTATGAAGCTTTCATTGCTAAATAACATATTAAATTCAAGAATTCATCGCTTATAAATTAATAGAATATTATAATTAATGGTATTTTATTCGCAATCTCATAATTTTTAATTTTATGATTTTTTTGTTAGCCTGGTTTTCAGTACTGCTTAACTGACTTTTTTCTGCTGCTTTTACCAAGTTCCACCGCGATTAAACGATTTTTCGATTAATATCCACAAGGATTTTGTAAAATCTTCATTCCGGGATATTATGGGTATTTTATATTAAGTTTAGTACCTTAGAATCGTTAGTAAATCACGAATTTAATTATCGTTTTGAAATCGAAATAAAATAATGAAGATGAGTGATGATGGAGGTAAAATGAAAATATGAGTTAGTTCGGCGGTCCATGTACGCTCCAACCTGTAATGCAATTCATATTTTTTCAAGCGTTAAGATAGTTACACGTAAAGCAGAATTTTTAAAATTTCCTTAATGTGGGTTTTTTCTTTCTTTTTTAAACCTCCGGGACCACCGTTAAGTATTGCTTCAGAGGATGAGATGAATGACAATTTTTGTAGAGTGTTAAAATGCCACGCCTGCCCGAGATTCAAACCCGGGAACTCCAGACGAAAGGCCGATACGCTACACTCGCGCCACGGAGGCCGGCTAAAACGTGGGTTAATAGAATATTATTAAATAAATGTAAATCGATTTAAATAATTCTCTTATTTTGATGATTCATTTCATAGATCACATCAAAAAATGGGCAGGTATGTTATTCCACTGAAAGGAAAATGTCACAGCATTTGCAAAAATGGTTCAAAGTTAACAGTGGTACAACATTGATCAGAACACCACCACAAAATATATCACGAAGTTCTCGGGACTTTTGTAACCTATTGTACTCTTGAAAGTAATGGAAAAGTACAAAAATATATGTCCTAAAATGCTTTGTTTGAGAGTTACGGCTAGTGAAAGATTTCGCTCACATTTCAGCAACCCCGATGAGGCGTACTGAAATTTTTAGGATGTTAATTAGGGAGCACAATTAATGATTTCTTATAGTTTTTGGTATGAAAAATTGAATAAAATAGGTCCCAAAAACGTATCTTCAGTAATTTTTGAGAAATTGGGTAAAAAATAATAAAATGAGGTAAAAAAATCCTGTTTTTTACGTTTGACGTACAATAACTTTGTTGAATGGGTAATAAACACTTAAAACTTACAAAAACAAGCATGTAGAGAATTTAATTCTAAACAAAGGGTGATAAGATAAGTTGAATAAAACAAACAAAATATAGAAAAATTATAATTTTATTTCGAAACAGTACATTACATTTGTCAGAAAAGTACTTATTTAATGTAAACAAAAACCAAATTCTTTTATAGTGATGTGAAAAAATTTTAAAAACAAAATTTACTGTTAAAAAAACTGAAAATTATACAATAATTGTAAAATAAAAATTAATTAGATAATAATAATTTTATTAATGACAGAAAAATAATAAATTATTTGAAAAATTATTATTTCAAAGTTGGCAAAAATAACAACAGCTGATTAACAATACGCAGCACTGTATTAGTGTTTAAATCATTCTGTAAGTTGCATAAATAGGTGTCAGAATACATTGTCTTTCTCACGGATCGGAGACTCGTATTCAGTGGTTTAGAGGACACTTAAAATGAGTTTTATCGTAATCATAAACAATCAGTTCAACAACTACACCCAGAAGACGGTCAACTTTGCTTGGAGTTCTGCAACTGGTGGAATACAAATTGACAATTACAATGTTTTGTTTACCAGAGAGGCATCAACGACTTAACCAATGAGCATACATGGACCGAAGTAAATCCACGTGAATCAGTGGAAAGTAATTTTCAACACCGGCTTCTTCATAAACAGCTGTTTGGACCATTAATATTACTTGGCCCCTTAAAATCTGCACTTTCTTCAAGAAGAATCCACAGCTGCTTGAAGACGTTCCTCTAAAACTGAGACGCAAGTACACTTCCAGCATGATGGTGCATCTTCTCATTTCTCTTGTACTGTTTCCACTCACTTAAATCATCATTTGCTTGAGTAATGGTTTGTTCGTGGAGGTCCACAATCCTGGCCACCAAAATCTAACATCTTTAGATTTTTGCATCTGAGGATGGATGAAAAATATTGTATATAAAACAAAAATATGTTTCCATGAGGAATTAATTGTCCGCATTATGGATGTGGCTGAACAACTTATGAATAGCTGTGAAGAATAGTAACAAAAGTAGTACAGAAGCATGTCAAGAAAGTATTGAGGCTCATTTTTGAACATTTATTATGGTACAACAACAAGCCGACATTGAAAAATCTAGATAAGGCCTAACCGGACGGGATCATCAGCGGTTAAATGAACAATACTACGTTTTGGAAGATAAATTCATACGACTTTTCCATGATTAAATTTCTGACTGAAAAGACATTGTAAAGTGCGAGAAAGCCAATAGGTGTCGGCGAATGTATACGCACTAAACAAAAATAATGAAATAAAACCGATAATAGTTTGCGATGAAGAAAAAGCTGTTCATTATAATTTGGTGTACATTAAGAATGAAAAACCACTCACTACTGCTACATATCAGACTTCTCACGTCTAGTGGGATCACAGTTGACGAAGACTGACCATAAAATTGAAATATGCAAATGGGGCTTCACGTACTTCCGAAAAGACATCGATTGTTACAGGAAAATGCAGGCTGACCACCGACGTTGTTTGATGAATCAACCGGCCAATGTTAAAATGCCACAACATAGTAAGATGTTACGCCACCTACATTATCGTTCCAAAACATGTTTTCCGTTCCCGTCGTCACATACGCCGATTTTGAGTGTGTACTAAAGCCGACTCAGTACTCTCTGTCACGGACCAAGAATTACACGCCTATAACACAGCAAAAGAGTTTGAGTTACTGCCTGTACTTTGTATCTCATGTCTCTGTTGACGAGGAGACAAAGCGGGTATATCTCAAACACCGCTACTGTACAGAGGTCCTAACGTTGCACAGCATTTTGTGCAGAAATTACTCTATATAACGTCAAAAATGGCGGAGAAACTGAAACGAAACGAAAAAAAATGGTATTTACACCTAAATACGAGTCAAAGTACAACACAGCCGATAACTGTGAGATAGTAAGATACTGTGCAGTTCTGAAGCGGAAAAGGATACATATATATCTCCTTTTTCTTTTAATATATATCTCCTTTTTCCTTTATATATATATTTTTTTAATGTATACAAAATTGTCACCCGCACGCTCTTTAATTGTCCTATATTAAAGAGTAATATTTTGTCAGCAATGTTTTGGCAGTTGTGTTTTTTAATTTTTAATATCTATCTCTTGTTTCTACAAACAGCCGATACGCCAGCTTTGTCAAAATATTTAAAGAACGTAAGCTGTGATATTAGTTATAATAAAATCCACGAGTAGTGTGCCTGGGTGCATAAGTCAGCTGTGTTCGTTGGTTATGTGTTCGTATAGGTAAATTGTAAATATAAAAGAAAGTAGTTACTTCTAACCTCTGTTAGTTATTACGAAAGTAAATGAGTTATGTTAAGAAAAAGACAAAACGTTAATATATGGAACTGAATTTTTTTAGTACCCAGTTACTGGGAAGTTTTGTAAATGATAGTTAAATTTGCCCGCGCGATGTTTAGAAATTAGTGAACGCTTTAATTTATTAAAAGTAAAACACTGGGAGTAATAATACGTGATTTGGTTATGGTAGTTTGTGTTTTTATTCAGTTAATAATGCATTACTAGGTATACACACTATGACTAAAGTAATAAGCTTAAATTTTATTTTATTGTTCTTATTTATTTATTAGTTTGAGAGTTACGTTTACAACATGCCTAAAAAAGTTTTGTTAGTAGGTGGTGGAATTACTAGTGCACTTATTGGAAATATATTGCGATCTGATTTTGAGAATATTAATCTTTCTTTATGGGAGAAATTAAGTGAAGCAGGTGGTCGTTTTAATACTATTACTGGTGGTAAAAATAATGAACTATTAGTTGATTTAGGAGCACAGTATATTACAACTTCAGAGGAAAATATAAAAAATTATGATAGAATATATTCTGATTTGTTTTTAAATAATTTAATTACATTAATGGAAACCAGAGTGAAAGGCATGAGACATTTATCCGAAAATAAAAAGAACTATATTGTTCCTTTAGGCATGAAGTCAATTGTTGACAATTTTTTAAGTCATGCTAAATTCAATTCAATTTGTTATGGTCAAAAATTATCAAAATTACATATTAGGAGTGATAAGTGGAATGCAGTAACAGAAACTGGAAAAGAAGAGTTATTTGATGTTGTAATTTTAACAATCCCTGTACCAGAAATTTTAAAACTAACTGGTGATTTGGAATCATTATTATTTAATAATTTAGTAAGAGAACATTTGAGTGCCGTGGAGTACAGTTCAAGATTTGCATTAGGTTTATTTTTTGATAAAGGTGTTTTTACAGAATGGGATGCTGAGTATATAGATGATGATTCAGTTTTAAGATATACAGCAAATGATTCGTGGAAGGCTCATGGTGAACCTAAGTTTAAATCTGCTGTGATACATACCACAATACAATTTGGTGAAAAATATAAAGAAAATGATTTAATGCAGGTTAAAAAGATTATTAATAAACATGTACAGAAGGTTTTTAAGCATTGGCCAGAGCCATCAAGTACTGTAATTTGTCAGTGGAGTTATTCTCAAGTGTTTAAACCATATTATTCAAAACCTGGATCAGTCATTCTCAATGAAAAACCTTTATTAATAGCTGGAGGTGATGGTTTCATTGGATCAACATTTGATGACTGTATCTTTTCAGCAAAAACAATATGTAATTTATTATCTAACAACTATTGTGGAAAATAGATTTAAAATGACTGTTATTATTTTTTAAATTAGGAACCGTGTATGTTTTTGGGGGTAATAGTCATTGTTTTCATTAAGCTGTAGTGAATATACTTTAGAACTTTTAAAAAATATAGATATAGTGAGATTACTGTTTAAAATGAAAAGTAATTTGAAGCAGATTAACATTTTTGTACTTTTGCCTTAACCAGCACGCATATATTTTTTACATATTCAGCTATTATATTTAGGTAAATATAAACAATGTTATGTAATAAAAAAAAAATTTTTAATTTAATTGTGGGATTATGTCTACAATTGCACAATTTACAGTTTCTTGTTGAGATAATGTGGTTATTTTTCATATCTGCATACTTATGAATTTTAGATAATTTCTACCTGTATAGTAGATTAATAAAAATGTTTAGATCATACTTCATAAAAAACAACTTTATGAAAAACTTCATAGATGGATTTTACAAAAATTCATTTTTTGAAGTTTGAGTAAAAAATGTGAGTACTGTGTAGATAATTGAACTAACATACTTTATTAAAATTGCTAGTAAAGTACTTTCAGGTTTCAGTATATGGTAACTCTGCTGTAAGTGACATGTGTTTCAAGAAGGTTAGAAACTTGCTTAGATATTTAACTGAATAAATGGTCAATCTATGTTGTTTTTGTGAAATATGACATTTACCAAATTTCATTTCAACAATTTTGATCAAAATTGCCTATTACATTTACAAACATTATGTAATTCACTATATCAAATACATAGTCATTCAGTGTTGTGTTTTTCTGATTTTGTATGTTTTTGTACACTTTTATTTAACTTGTTCTGTGCACTATCTTTAACCTACTTCCATATGAAATTGAAAGCTAAAATTTTGCACAGATGCTTGTTATCAATGACAATCCATTATTATAACAAAAGATTCCATATAAAAATGTCTGTTTTCATAGAAAATTTGTCGTTTGGCAAATAACAGAGATTCAAACAACCACGCATGCGTACAAATGATTTCGACACAGAGTGCCAGTCAAAAGTGCCTTCTGTTACGCAAGGAAATGAATAACCTAAAATGTGAAGATGGATTATGTATGGACAGCTATCAACTAGTGTCATTGAATCGCTGCCCTTAGATTTATTCACAAATGTATTTTGATCTGCTATATCATTATATTTTAGAAGAAATCCATCTACAATTCTACACACTTATGTAGAGTTGCGTAATCTTTTATACAATTTGTTTAAACATTATTAAGACATTTCCCAGAGATTGTTCTGAGAAGTTTCATAATAATACACTGTCTAATTGTGTTAGTAATTATTTTTTAGTATAATTGAAACTTAAAAGTATAAAATTTAAAAAAAATAAGGTAGTTTTTTAAATACTCTTATTTAACTAATGAAAATTAAAAAAGTACTGAAATTTCACTATTTGGAAATTGTTGAATTAAAATGTAAATTGTTTGAAAAAATGTTCAAATACAAATATATTTAAAGATGCATCAAACAAAGAAAAATAATTTCACCTTCATATTTAATCAAGAACAAATGTTTGTAATAAATTCTTTGATTAAGTTCAAATTGCATTTTATATTGATAATGATTAATAGTAGAAGGAAGATTAAAGAAAAACAAACCAACATACTTGGCGTTTATAGACCTAGAAAAGGCTTTCGATAACGTAGATTGGAATAAAATGTTCAGCATTTTAAAAAAATTAGGGTTCAAATACAGAGATAGAAGAACAGTTGCTAACATGTACAGGAACCAAACAGCAACAATAACAATTGAAGAACATAAGAAAGAAGCCCTAATAAGAAAGGGAGTCCGACAAGGATGTTCCCTATCTCCGTTACTTTTTAATCTTTACATGGAACTAGCAGTTAATGATGTTAAAGAACAATTTAGATTCGGAGTAACAGTACAAGGTGAAAAGATAAAGATGCTACGATTTGCTGATGATATAGTAATTCTAGCCGAGAGTAAAAAGGATTTAGAAGAAACAATGAACGGCATAGATGAAGTCCTACGCAAGAACTATCGCATGAAAATAAATAAGAACAAAACAAAAGTAATGAAATGTAGTAGAAATAACAAAGATGGACCACTGAATGTGAAAATAGGAGGAGAAAAGATTATGGAGGTAGAAGAATTTTGTTATTTGGGAAGTAAAATTACTAAAGATGGACGAAGCAGGAGCGATATAAAATGCCGAATAGCACAAGCTAAACGAGCCTTCAGTAAGAAATATAATTTGTTTACATCAAAAATTAATTTAAATCTCAGGAAAAGATTTTTGAAAGTGTATGTTTGGAGTGTCGCTTTATATGGAAGTGAAACTTGGACGATCGGAGTATCTGAGAAGAAAAGATTAGAAGCTTTTGAAATGTGGTGCTATAGGAGAATGTTAAAAATCAGATGGGTGGATAAAGTGACAAATGAAGAGGTATTGCGGCAAATAGATGAAGAAAGAAGCATTTGGAAGAATATAGTTAAAAGAAGAGACAGACTTATAGGCCACATACTAAGGCATCCTGGAATAGTCGCTTTAATATTGGAAGGACAGGTAGAAGGGAAAAATTGTGTAGGCAGGCCACGTTTGGAGTATGTAAAACAAATTGTTGGGGATGTAGGATGTAGAGGGTATACTGAAATGAAACGACTAGCACTAGATAGGGAATCTTGGAGAGCTGCATCAAACCAGTCAAATGACTGAAGACAAAAAAAAAAAAAAAAATGATTAAAGTTTAAAGATTAAATCTCTAAATCTGTTTTCTATTCACAGTAGTGAATGTACTTTTATGTGAACATTTATTTATTACATCTCTCAGCTATATTTAATTTAATTAATTAATACTAAAATATAATTAATGCTTATTGAATGAATGCATTTATAAAATTCTTTTAAATTTTATATCATGAATAATAAAAACGTGGGCACCCTTTATTATATTACATTATATTTTATAATCATTTCATTGATAATTTGCTACGTAATATAATGAAGGGTGCCCCAAACTTTTATTATTTGTGATAAAAATTATCAAGAAATTGTTAATAAATTCATTCAGTGTTTATTATTTATAATTCAGTGAAGCTGAGAGATGTAATAAATAAATATTACATAAAAGTATACTTGCTACCATGAATAGAAAACAATTTATAGATAATTATTATCAGTATAAAATGCTTTTTGAATTTAATCGAGTTAATAAACATTTATTCTTGATTTTATATGAAAGTGAAATTATTTTTCATTTTCTAGTGCATCATTAATTATATTTTGAAAACAATTATAGTTTATTCCAGTAGTGAAATAAACTATTTCCAAATAGAGATATTTCAGTAATTTTTTCACAAAAACTTTTATTTCTTTTTTTATGTTCAAGTAAATTCAGATGCATTCATTAATGTGATATCATGTTACGTATTTGTAAACATGTGATCTACTGTAGAATAATTGGCAAATGGGCTATTGCTATAAAGTGTTTGTTATATTTTTATTAATATAAATTATACTAAAGTATAGCCTCAAAGAATGGTAGTATTCATAAATGTTGAGTCAGATCCAAATTTTCACCCTCAAAATATCCATCTTGAAGAAACTTCTTTTTTTTACAACATAGGATTTATGTCATTCTAATGCTAGCATTGTTAAAAGACTACCTACCCATGTATAGCTTAATTTTTACGAGAGGAAATAATCTAAAAGTTTGTTGAATTAATATTTCTAAAATTTAATTAATTAATTTTACCAAGAGCCATTCATTTTTTTAAATAAACAATATCAGTGTGTAATTATATATATAGATCATTTTAGGAATGGATAGTTGTGCTAATAAATGGGTAGAAAACAAATTCTAGTGAATTGTTTGGTAATTAAGGGAAATGTGGGAAAACCTTGATCAAAACATCATAAAAATATAAATAAAATAATAGGAGATACCAGAAATAGCTTTCTTTTCTTTTAATTTTGTTAGTTTCATATCGCCTACTGAGGTTTTTAGTAATTACCTTGGGGTTGAGTCATTAATTCTCCATGTCCAAGCTAGGAAGCAAACTCAGTACCCCCAGACTGCAGCAAGAAAACACATTGCTGCCTATGTCAATAAGACAAAGCACAGTCGATGTTTAATATCGATGCATAAAAATAAAGGTTATATGAGATAATGGTGTTGCAAGTAATGTGAAGATAAATAAATGCTAAATAACATCAGCAGGCAATAAAATAACAATAATTAAACTGTTAATTGAAACTGACAATAACAGTTATATGAAAGTGTGATTCCAATTACTGGAAATGAAAATTAACACTGTGGCAGTCAGACAAACCAAGAAGATTGATTCTCCTGACCATACAGACACAAGCCTACAGTTTACAAACTGCAGGCCATGTCATTAGATATACCCAACAATCCTTTTCAGGACTTGCCAACAAGAAATCTTGGACCTTCGGTCTGAATTTGCCACATAAATATGGAAAGCATAAGTTATTCAAAGAGCCATATTTATCGAAACTACTGAAGAATGACAATATTGATCTGGTTGCAATCCAGGAAACACATTGTAACACTGAGGAACAATTGCAGAAAAGAGGCAAAATACCTGTATATGAATTACTTGGTGCCACATACCATAATGCGTACAGAGTCGCTTCTTATGTTAGATGCGATATGGAAAACACCACTCTCATCTCCACCTCCATGGGGCAATGAAATTCATAATGTTGTAGTTAAAATCGGATGTATAACAGTGTCAAATAAACATATCATATTTATAAATATTCATATCTATAAACTGCCAGCTGTCTCATGGCCGTCAGTAATCCAAATACAACCTCATTCTGCGGTCTACATAGGTGATTTTAATAGCCACCACGAGCAATGGAAATATAAAGATTGTGATGCGATTGGCCAGATATGTCATGAGGTAAGAAAAATTTCTTTGCTGAAGACATATCTGGCTTGACATGAAATGACCTCATTTGGTTGTTATGTATCAAATATAGGTGTACAGCATGCATCACAATATAAATCAGATATGAGTGTCACATAAGACATATTAACTTATTTGTATTGTTTGTTCCATGAATGATGGAACAAATAAATTAAGATGTTGTAACTTAAGAACGTTACGTGACTGGTTGTTTAGGAATGCTTATTCATTTTCAGCATATAAAATACTATATAGAACACCTACTCCCTTTTCAGTTCCAAATTTTATGTTGACCAGTGTATTAATCTGATTTTTGTGAATTTTGTTGCTAGTGATAAGAGAGCAATAAAAATCACAATCAACAGTTTAATTAATATTTTCTTAGGGCTATTCATAAATTAAAAATTAACCCAAAGATTTTGACTTAGCTGCATTTTCAAACAGTCAAAACATAAACAATAATATTATTTTAAAAACCTACTTTTTTAATTTTTAGCATGGTTTTTCTTGAAATTTGTATTAAAAAAAATTTTGGGTGTTTTCTATTTTTCCTCTAAAATGGTGTTTTTTGCATTATGTTTGGAAAATAAGGATTGAACAGAAGTAAAGAGATAAAATAACTAAGTATGAGCTAAGGCTTTCTAGAAGATGAGAATGTATTTTTTTTTACCTTGACTTTTCCAACTAATCTTGAGTTTTATGAAACTACACATACAACATAATTTTCATTAAAAATAGAAAAATATTCTACTCACAAAAAAGTGATATCCAGTGTCTCTAAGATGAATATTACTGTATCTAATTTTGACAAGATTCAACTGTTCTGTAGGAAGTAAGCTGAGAAACATTGTCTGTAAGTTTGTTCTGGCACCACATGAGAATCAACAGACCTATTGCTTTCAAATTTGGAGGATGCAGTAGTGTAATCCCAGAGAAGGTTTTAAACCATAGCCAAGGCCCTAGCCTTAGCCCCTTGGGATTGAAGTTGCAAATTAAAGCTATTCCTTGAAGAATAAAAAGATAAAATCCTTTACTTCTTTTTCAGATTCTTTTATAAAGTTTGAATACTTTGTTATCAGTATTATTCTCACAACCATGACAGTAACAAACACTGTGGGAGAGGACCTCTCTGGCAAGACAGGAATAATGAGCTCTGTGGGAAGGGCAAGCTGTGTGGGGGCTCCAGGGCACAACTGGCCAGGTGGTTTGGTGAGCAAAGCAAGCCCTGACTGGCTAGTACTATACATATATATATATATATATACAGGTAATACATCATATTATTATTATATATATAATAATAATATGATGTATTATGTGTATTACACTTATCTTGGGATAGATTTCCTATTTATAAAACTGAATAAACTATACAAAATCTCTCCTGCCACTTTCCTATTTAGCAAAACAGCCAAATATATGCTAATTAACCAAAATTACTTTAATATATAAGAACTCATTACTGTACTAAATCTGGGGTCTCTGGCAACTGAATCCCTTAACTCTGCTGTAACTGCAGATTGTTACATTTATGGATTGCCAAGCCAGAATATATTATTAATTAAAACTATGTAAGTTAGTGGTATTGAGGTAGATAATTAAGGAATATTAAAATGTAACTGATTTTGTTGGGACTTCATTTATCAACTTCTCATCGCATGTAAAGGCTGCTACTGTTTTTATAGTTTAAAAGATGTAAATCAATTATCAAAAATAACATTTTTTGGTAGAAATCATCAAACATCTTTCACATTAGTACAGGTATATATGTAAATTTAATATTAAAAAAAGCATGAAAGAATACAAATATGGATTAGAAAACTAATTTGGAAGTTACTTTCATAAAAAATGCACACTAGGAATATTTTCAGGATGATAATTCTTCCAGTGAAAGAGACATGGGTTCTATTTCATGAGTTTCTGAATTTTTTTTTTGTTCTGTATTTCCATTTTTTGTTTTTATTATTTATTAGTGTGCTGCATCATTTAGATTACACAGTTATTAAGAAATCAGTTCCATGTATTGAAAGTTTTTTTTGTATGCAATGTTTTTTTTTTGTAAAGAATTTGACTGAATATCTTCACAGGTTTCACTGAGAAAAGCAGCACCAAAAATATATCCAAAAAAATGGTTTCAAACCATGCAAAAATTGTTAGTCTGCTTGTAGAGCTCCAGAAATAACCTTTTTTGAAAAAATATATTTATATTAATAGGGATAATACTAAATATAAAAAAACTTCTTACTATTAGAAAAAGTGGCAACAACATTTAACACTACCCCAAAGGTATGTTTGTCATAGCAGTGCTATGTATTTACATTAACTTGCTCATCTGTTTAATATGAAAAAAAATTGAAATTATTTAATCTTTTCCACTTTAAGTTTTATTTGATAAAAAGATTCTATTGACTAACACAAGCAGATTTAAAGCAAGTGTAACTTGTTGAATAATTATTTGTGTGGCTGTTAACAGTATATTAAAATTGTGAGTAATAAACTTTTTATGCAATAAAACTTGATATCTTGGTATACTCTTTTTAAAAACTTAATTTTATAAACAAAATCTTCCATTGATGAAATAAAATTGGAAGTTTTTTTTTCAATGTACCATTTTCGCCTAATGAAATATATTGCTGAGTTTTTACTCAGCATTTTTTTTAAACTTTCAGTTATGCCTTGAGGTTCAAGAGAAAATGCTATTCATGATCAACAAAAATAAAATGTAACCAAAATTGAGGTGTGCAAATTTGATAATTTGAATTTATTGGTTTAATTGAGTTTTGAAGTTTTACACCTCTTGTAAATTAATTCATTTAATACTATCAACTTTTGATACAAAAAACTGAATGAGATTTTTTTTAAATACAAAAGTTTTAAAATTTATAATTTTCACTTTGTTTTTTTTTTGTGAACAAAGATTAAATCATTTTCATATAAACAAAAACATAAAAATACTAGTTAGTTATTTTTGGAGAATTATATTACTTTATATCGTGACCGTTTGTACAGTACGATATATTAATTATATTCAGTAATTATGGTGATCTGTAATTATTAAAATATTAATTTTTTATTACGGATAAAGATTGTAATTTATCAAATCTGTAAACATTAACCGTCAAACATCTTTAAATATATTCTGAAATCGAGGATTTTATTTAAAGTTCGGCGTACTGAATGAACGCTTGTAGAGTATAAATGTTATTTCTTCATCTAAGAAACTGACTAATTATAAAGAAATGAATGTTAGTCGTACGCTATTCGCGTAACAAAAACACGAACGTTCGGATCACTCGCTTCCTGTCTGGTGGAACGGTTAGTTTTGAAAATTTTAAATGAATATTGTGTACCAACATGTAAAAACAAAATATGTGATGGATTTTTTACATCGACATTTGAAAGCTAATAATTTTGTAACAGTCTGAATTTCTAGTTTATTTTTAAAGTCAACGAGACTGCATGAGTATTTCCTGTAAGATTCATTAAGTTTGTGCTAAATAACGTTGTAAGTTCTTAAGATTTTGCAAGTTTTAATTCTCTCGTATTGTATCATAAAATTAACGCTTCGTGTTTAGCATGAATCAATTGGACAAAAGGTTTATGCTGTTCTTTAACAAAAAAGTATCACAATTTTAAACGAATTTGTGTTTATTTTGGTTCAGCAGATATCTAATTTTTAGTAAATGAAGTTTTAATAAATTTAGACAGATATCTTTATAATATCATTGTTTTCTCCGGGAGCAATTTCATTTAATATTGTATTAATTTTTTTATTCAGCCATATGATATTTTTATAAATATACTGACGTTTAATTTTATTTTTGTTCACATATCGGAGAAACAGGCTTGCAACGTTTACGATTTAGCAAGCTTGAGTTTTTCGAAATTTTACCAGTTTCAAGATGGTGGTTTATTAAAAGTTTTAACATTCCTTACCAAGACAAAATCTGTCTTGGATTATTCGTGCTTAATCAGTTCTGAAATTTGTTTTAACATCAGTCTGTAAGTTACTTTTAAGTGGTTCAAATGTTGATACAGGAACCAGTTCAGGTAAGCTTAGTGAGATTTTCTTTCACAGTCTTTTCTATGGGTGTGTAAGCATTAGTTGGGCCACTCTTGGATTATTTAATTAATTATTTTTATTTAATAAAAAGGCATTATCTATTATTTCATTCATTATGTATCTTTTCTTCATATGCTGATGCTGTGAAATGGAGAAATTTCTGCCGAATTGAAACTTCGATTTTACAGTTACTTTAGGCCTATACCATATTTGGCAATATCTTTTATCAGCCATTTATATCAGGAAAATTGTATAAGTTCGGTTGTTGTTTTGGGAAATCGATAATATAATTATTAATAGTTAAAAATGTAATAAAGTTAATGCATATACGGGTATAATGTTGTTTTAGTTGACATGTAAATTTGACGTTTCAGTAATGTTAGGTAACAGTAGATTGCTATCTCGTAATAATTATTTGGGCCAAATTTTAGTCATGAATTAACGTGACTGAAATCACGAGATTACTACAAATAATATTATTTATAGTATTAACTTAGAATTTATTTTTGAAATTTTATGACAAATTGATAAGTTCTCTAACACTTTTTAGATTTATATAATTTAACCTACTTTAATAATTATATTATCTTTTTTAAATTTAAATTAAATAACTCGTGATTTAATATCAGATTAATGGTAAACAATGTTGTTTTTTATTACCATCAATTGATTATAGCGATTTTGGTAAATTGTAAACAACTTATAATTTCTGGAGATTACATTCCTTCATTTTCTGAAAATTACTGTTAACTGTTAATTTTTCATATTAAACGGGATAAGAAGTTAACATAATGAACATTGGTATTCAGGTAAATCTAATTTCAGTAATTTCATATTGAGAGTAGACTACGGAAGTATTCACATTAATCATTTACTTATTATCTTTTTGAAATTGTGATACTTAGTTTTAGTACAATAGGTTTATTTACAAGTATCCTGGAAAGGTTTGAAATAATGTTGAAGTGGTGTTCTGTTTACAGATGTTATTATTTTTAATATGTAGATTAAAATTATGTGATTATACAGATTAAATAATATTTTTAGAGCTGCTGTGTGGATTATATTTATCCGGTGATTTAGTTAATTGTAGTTATTACTGCCTTTAATAAAAATAAAAAAATTAGAATTAAATTTTGGTTGATTTATTTCAAATTTTAACAGTGTGATTAATGCATTTGTTAGTGCATATATCTTTCTAAAACTGTAATGCAATATTGTAATAATTATGAATAAGTAATTTAATTACTTGAATCTCTTCCGAATTTGGCATATTTTAATTATAATGCTTATTTTTAACATAATATATATTAATATAATTAATCCAGTAGTTGTAGGAAAAATTCATTTTAATGTAGTGAGTTTAATCGAATTAGTTATATCTATTCTGTAGTACTTGTGTGAGAAACAGTGTTTATGAGATATTCTGTGTAAGTCAGTGTACAAGAATTTTGATGTCATGTAATTTATCTTTCTTAGAACCAGATGGTTGTCTAGTTATTGAAAATGACTAAAAGAGTACATTTTATTGCACAATTAAAACCCTTTAATGAGTTGACTATTGTATACTAGTGGTAGAGTAAAGTTAGTGGAACATTATAATCTTCAAAGTAAGTGAATTCAGTATGTTAATCTATTCTGTATTAAGGGTTACTGTTGTATGAGGGGCAATTCCAGATTGTATGTTCTGAACTGTCAAATTTTTTACACTTATATTACTTAACTTATGTTTGTTAATGCAGCAGTAGTTAATAGTTAAGTTTCAGTGTAAATAATATCATATAATTCAGTGTTTATTTATATTATAAATTTACTTCAAGGATTTAAATGGTTCAGTTTATGATTTACTTATTGACAAAGTATAGAATAAAAAATCATTGAAAAAACTACCTGTCATTTTAAGTTTGTATGACTTCTCTATAAGCGGTAGTTAATGTTTAATTACAGCTACTATGTTCTGATATATTCATAGATGTGAAGTATGTTAACTATTTGCTTTCAGGGTAAGAATGTAATAAATATTCCTGTATGTTATATGTTTTGTCCTTTATGTTTATGAACCTTTATGTTATAAAGGTTCTATAAGTATATTTTTGACATTATTTACAGATGTTTAGGTTACTTAATCATGAAACATATATTTGAAATATAAAACTCATTTAGAAATTAGTTTTGTGGTTTGTGAATTATATTTCCCCTTACTAAGAAAATAATTGTCTACTTGTTGCTTTCAATAAATTTTGTTTATTGATTTTAAATTTAGAACGTAAGACTGTGTATTTTATCTTCTCAATAAATTACCTTGGAAGGCTATTGAAAAACAATAATGCTAGGAGTTTAACTCAAGGAAGAGGGGTTTAACAGTTTTCTAGCTTCTGATGGTATAATTCATTAATATTTTCTGAATATACTAATGAAAAATTTGTTATAAACTAAAATTTGAAATAAATAAAAATACAGTTGGAAGAATTGTATATATTTCATGCTGGAAAATAATTTGAGATCATATTTTTAAGATTTGTAATTTTTTTAAAGTCTATATTATTTTTTTTTTGCTTTGTGTTTCCAGCCATATTTTTCCAGTTTTTTTGGGGGTTGAAAAATGACTATGATTGCATGCTCTTTGTAAACCCATTAATGGAAATGGAAATTTTTGGTTTCTTAAAATATATTTAGTTGCATTATATGAAATAAATTTGTTTTCAGAAATTTTTGTGTGTATTTTTCTGTAATGTTATTACAAAAATTATAATATATCTTCTTTTTTTTTAATAGGCAGCCATTTGGCATTGTCTGAATCATTATGCATATCCAGATGCCATATTCCTTGCCGAACGTCTTAGGGCTGAAGGTAATCATTATGCAGTGTTTTTATTTTACTTTGCTTTAAAATGGTTTACATATTACCACGGGATTATGTATGACAACTGTAATTATTTTCTTTCTATAAAGCGGTAGTTAATGTTTAACTACAGCTACTATGTTCTGATATATTCATAGATGTGAAGTATGTTAACTTTCAGGGTAAGAATGTAATAAATATTCCTGTATGTTATATGTTTTGTCCTTTATGTTTATGAACCTTTATGTTATAAAGGTTCATATCTTGCTATATAATGAAGAATTACATAAGATGTTCTTTAAGTGTGCATCAAGATTACTGGAAATACAATACTTGACACTCAATATTTGTTTGTCATTAAACCAATGCACATGGGTCATCCTTTTAATTATTATTATTATAATTTATTTTTGTTTATGATTACAGTAAGTGTGGAGTAACTAACTGTTATTTTATAATCTGCTGAGACTGCGTTTATAAAATTTCTGCTGAGACTTAGCAGCAATTTTAAGTTCTTAAGTAGTCATTACAGTGAGATGTATTGAATGTTAAGATCTATTTTCTAGTTGTAGATGCACTGGGCGTTCAGATGAGAGGCCTGAATGACTTAAGTTAAGGTGCAGTGTTAGTGAAGAACTTCTTTTGACAGCAAAAAATTAAGATATTTTAATTATTAAGATATTACTTTTTTCATGATACTTTGGAATCTAGCAAAGTAGTATTGACCTAAATTAAAAAATTCAAAGTGCCAAATGGTTATGTGAGATTTGGTTATTTATAATTAAAAGATTCTTTAGGCCAGTAGTTTAGATTTAAAGGCTATTATTATTATATTATTCATCATTTTTGTAAAGGATTCTAGCAGTAGAATAACATTAAAATTATTATTTTAATAAAGCTGTTCTACTTTTCATTTTTTTACATTTGCTCACAAATTCTTTTAAATTCCTATTCATATACACATGATTGTATTTAAGTAGTGCTGCTTCAGTATTGTATATTAAAATTTAAAAAAAATTAGTAACTAAAATATAGAAAAACATAATTCTGCGAAATTTTTAAGTTCTTGATTTTAATAATTTTGTGAATTTTTAATATACTCATCTGAAGCAGTTGCAATTATGAAACTGCCCTTAGAAGTAAAAATTTTTGGTACTGAAGTGAGGCTACATTGGTGACTGCACATTTTATTTAAACAGTAAATGAAACAGTATCGCTATATGAAAAATGTTCTTATTGCGACAGCATAAAAACTGTGATCATTTATAACTGTATCTGTGCCAATAATGAACCAATTATGGAATCTATATTATTTGAATACTGTAACAACAAAAATTAGAAATTTCTAATTTTGTGGTATATAAATCATTTCCTGATTTTTGGTTCAACAATTTTTGACTTGTATGCTTGGATTTAAGGGAGTTATTATTACATAAACTATTGATGCAGTGAATATTAACTTATTTTTTAATGCTTGTGTTTCAGTGGAATCAGAAGATACATTGTTTTTGTTAGCTACATGTTATTATAGAAGTGGTAAGCCTGCTGAGGCATATTCCATCTTACATGAAAAGGGAGCCAGTTCTCCTCAATGCAAATATCTTTTAGCGAAATGTTGTCTAGATTTACATAAGTAAGTATGGTAACAGATTTACCTTTCTAGTAAATAAAAAAGAAGTATTGTAAAGAAATTTTCCATTATCATTCTGTTTTGACAATTTTTCACAAGCAGCAGTTTAATTAAATTCAGTGATTTTCAGCACTTGGTTTTCTTTTGATTTTGTTTTTATTTTAGTCCAATTTATATTTTAGTAAAACTTTGTTATGATGACAAAAATTAGCAAATATTTTAACTTACTATTATAAAGATATACTAGATAATCACTGATTAATTTAAGATGTGTAAACTTGTCACTTTAATTAAACAAAACTCTTGTGTGCCTGATCAGTTTATGGTTATTGGTCAGAACATAGTAGATGTAAATTTTGTGTGGCTAGGGACAGTCATTAGTAGTGTTGTATGCTATAAGCAGTGTTAACCCTTATGATAATGTATGATTACTGATAATGTAGGGAAGGATTGTACTGAGTATGGAATAATTTATTAATTACCCCCATAAATCATGCTATTATATATGGTACTGAAACTACCTTTAGTAGTTTCTAGGCTTTGTATTGTGTAGTTGATGTTACAAATACTGGATGGGGTTGGTGTGAGTGTTTTCTCACTTTTTTTAATGATGTGGTTGAGATAATGCCTTGACTTACAAATCATAATTCTGCAATAGATTTTCAGAGAAGAGAATTATTTGAAGAAGGTTGATTTAATTTAGTGATATTGACTTTATTTTTTATATAAATGGATGGCTGCATTACTATTAATTGATATCCATCAGTTACTACTAAATGTTCATTTGCACCTAGAACTGTCAGAGTTAATTTCAGTCTGTTGCTTCATACATAGATGTTCTTTTTTGTTTCCATTGTAGTATGTGCTCATTTATGGAAAGTTGCTAACAGCACACAATCATCAGTCTAATTAAGAAATTGATTCCACCATCATTAAAACATTGCTGAAGTAAAAAACCACTTTGTTAACATTAGCGTTTGTTATTTATATTATATTCATTCACCAATTTATGTTGTCATTTGCTGCTTTCTGAGATTTTTCAATCATCCGATTGTTATCAGATGTAAGCAGTTTATTAGCATTGTTTGTGATATGTATGTGACTATGATGTTTGATTACACAAAAGCAGCAGAATCTACCAGTAATGTATCCATTTTTTAAACTGTAAATATTTAAATAATTATTTTAATCTGATATTGAATAAAGGTGAGATATACATGTTTTTTTTATTTTTTTTTTTATACTCTTTGGTTCCCTTTACTGTTTGCTTCATTGGCTTCAATTGTTATTTCAGTCAACATTTATAAAGATCCTTTTTAAAAAATAATTATTCCTTTTTAGAAATTCTTTATGTATACTACCTATAGGAAAATACTGCCTAATTTTTTACAATATTATGAATTTAATTTATAATAGTGAGGTCTGTAAATTTGGACCACTAAAAAATGTTCTCTTGCATTTGATTAATTCATGTTAATGTAGGTTTGAAGCAGTTATTTATGTTAAAATATCAAATAATTAAAAAATCTATTTTATGTTGTTTTAAATAACAAAATCTTATGTGGGCACTACATGACTTCCTTGTACGCCTATTAAATTACATAAACACATTTTTTAAAATGAAAAGTTCATAAAATCTTATTTCATTAATAACTTCTGATATTTTTTCGTATTTTCTTTATTTTATTGTTATTGAATTATTATTTATTGTAAAAACTTTTTACAATGTGAGGTTAATTATTAATAAATCAATATATTTAAATGAAAAAAAGGTGTTATACATGTGCACATAAGTATGTACAGGCGTCACGCTGAAACTAGTCAAAATGGATTCAGGGATTTTCAAAATTGATATTTCCATTGAAGTCTGAAAACTGAAATTTTTCGCCATCTTACTTCCTTTAGTTTGTACAAGAAAGTAAAAAGTGATCTATAAACATTTATACTGTAAATAGAAAACTTGCAATTAATAGAAAAAGACATTGTTTCTTTTAACCTTTTCCCATCACAATGATCTGTGGTTGATTAGTGCTCCGCGAAAATATGTTGGTAGCTGATTATATCCCTTCATAGTCTTATGCTACCCTCTTGTGAAAAAAATTTCAAAAAAATTACAGTATATAAAAGAGATTTGACAGATTCGGAAAAAAAACAACCGTTACAAATGGATATTTTTTATGCCTGTAAAAAAAAAAAATTGAAACAGTACAAAAATTACGATAATTTAATTGCAGAATTTTTTTTGCGCATTTCTACTGCGTTTTTTATTTGCAAAAATTTTTTTTTTTTGCTTTGTGTTTATGAAACATAGTTTGCTAATTTTAAAAATAATACTTTCAAGCAAATCGGTTGAAAATTGGGGAAAATATGATGAAAAACCCGTGTCATAAATCACAGATTAGTAACATATGTTAGTATAAGTGAAAGTAGTTTCAGAAAACTACGTTTTATAAAAATTCCCACCACTCAAAAGGTTATTCAGATTGACAAAAAAACATTTTTACTGTATACTCTCATTACGAATCTATATGTGTTACATGTTTACTGATATCATTTGTCAGAAAAGATATTTATAGACCTCAAGTGAAAGTGATGTATTTATGACCACAAATTCCTTCTTTTTTTTTGTGTGCTGTATATCATAATTTATTACGTGTTTCAATATATCGATATGTTGCTAGTAAGATAAGCTATTTTTGTAAATAATAAATAAATCCGTAATCCTCATAGCAATTATAATACACAAGTCACACACACACACACACACATACACACAAGCACATTTCTGAGGAAAAATTATCATCTTCTTTCTAGTCTAAATAAAACATTTTATATTGTATAAACGTCGTTCAAATTGTATAATACAACTGATTCCTTTGTGAATAAAAAACAAAAACAAAATAACCGACTTAGATGCCATATAAAATGATTTTATAACAGCGTTTTAAAACTGATGCCGTACATAACCAGTTCCAAGGCTACATGATCTGAAAAGGTTAAGATGCCTATTATGCTTATGTATTGTAATTTTTAAATTAATATTTAGTTTTTTTTTAAAAATAAACAACTCCCTTTGTATAAGACGTTTGTCTAAAATAAATTTTTTTTATGTTGATGAGAAATAAAACTTCTTTCAACATTTTTTTTTCAGTGTTAAATATGTTGTACTACAAAAAAAATTTTAACTAAAATTTACATTATATTTAAAAAAAGAAATTATGATGTGAAAATGCTATATTTATTTTGTAACCAAACCATCAAATCAGTAAACTAAAAGGGCTTGCCTTCTAATAAACAATATCTGTTCTTTTAAACAAATTGTTGGATGGGCTACAGATCATTGACATACTTAATTGTGACTCATCCTTCCTCAAGGACCTCTACCTCTAGTTCTTATAAGGTCTTCTCATTCTTCCTCAAGGACCTCTACCTCTAGTTCTTACAAGGTCTTATTTTAAGCAATCTATCCATCATTTTGGTATTTCTTTAGGTTTTCTTCTACTTCAATTATTTCTAAATCGCAGAAATGTATTTTTTGACATTCTCTGTAAGTGCTTAAACCATGTTAGATTGCCTTGTTCAGTTTTCCCCTGTAGTGTTATATATTTATTACTGCATTGTTATTGGCACATTTCTTACTTGATCTCCTGTTGTATTTTCTATTATGCTTCAGAAACTTTCATGCTTGTATTTTACTTTCATTTAATCAACAACTTGATTGATTGAACCATTTGTTGGAATGGTGATTCATAAAAATTACTAAATTTAATTTGTTTACATCACTTTGAAAGCACTTTTGTAATTTTCAATTTCATCGTCAGTCAGTTTTTTACAAGTTGCTGTTGTTGTACTCTGGTGTATCAACATACTACTAGCCGTTTCCTACTAGCCGTTTGGTACATCTATGGTATTGCCTGAGATTTTTGTGGGATGTTGCAGCACACTGGTGTGCCGAATGACAAAGATAGTCAACTGAAATGGACTGTAAACAGTGCGCTTTAGTTGTAATCAGTTTAGAATGAATGATGTGTATTGAATGTAGTTGACTAGTGAAAATATCTGTAAATTGTTCCTGAACTCTTTTGGACGTTTGTATGATATTCAGAAGGTGCTTTTTTAATTACAACATACCATTACAACAAGACAAAGTGTCTCAGACTACTTTTATTTACTTCTAATCTAGTTATAAAATGCAAAAATAATAAAAAATATGATAATAAGTGATTTCTAAATTTTTTTTTAGATACAAAAAAAATTATGATTTTTAAAAATAATAAACAATGGAAAATTGAAAGCAAAACTAGTAAATATTAATCAGTTGTAAATACATAAAAAGTGTAAAATATATTAAACATTTGAACTTGTACTGTTATGTAGTCCTCAAAAACTCACAGAACACAGTAAGATGTTCTCAGTCTGACTAAGCCTACATATTTTTTGAACCTGATTGAAGCATGACAAACACATTTGTGGCTGGTTAGGACATTGAACACAATAGTTTGCTACTGCTTTTAAATCTGTGTACTTCTTACCTTTTTCATACATATTTTTATAGGAAACTGCCCTTTTTTTTAGACTGTTAGTACTTGTCTGTATAATTTTTCAACATATGAATTTCCTTTTTCTGTTTCTGGCATACAGGATTTATTATTTTTTCAGAACTGGATGATAATTTGAAAATTATAATCATTCTAAACTTAGAAGTGATAAGATAAGCATTTCCCCCCAAAAAAATTTGTATGAGCCAAACAAAAGCTTGAAATATACTTTCCTATAACAATTAATGGTTTTTCTGAGGGTTCAGTAATCTGCTGATGATTGAATAGAAAGATCAACACCTTTTTTGCTTTGTTGTAACTCAAAGAGTACAGTCAGGATTTCTGATCATGTTACCCAGTCTATTTTTTTTTTAAGTTCAATCATTTCTCCCCTTATGTTCTGGTATCTTATATGTGATATCTTTACTTAAATCTGCAGATTCAATAAAGAATACAGTATGTATAATCTGATGGTAAATATACTCTAGAGTATTTTATTCTGTTTTTAAGCAACAAGAGAGTTAGCGAATAGATTGATGGAAAATCAGTCACGCCCTCCATAGGATCATCCCCATAACCATACTAGCCATACCAGCTCCATATTAACCATACTAGCTCCATACCAGGTTTTATTGCTGTTAAAAAGTTGTTTAAAATTCTGTCCAAAAGCTGTGAATTTTGAATATTCTGTCTGTTCTATCATTGTTATCATTACTGAAATGCAAAGTTTAGCAAAAGGGTAAGGAATCTATCTCTTGCCATTAATCTGTTAATAAATATGTTGCAGAACATACTAATCAACTAATGAAGTTGAATGATGGGTAAATGATGTATCCCCATTAACATGAAATTAGCCAAAAATTTATTTATTTCCTCGTCAAAAGTGTCTGTCCATGTGTTAATATTCTAGCATTTAGATTTTGATGAGCATAATGATTTGTTTCTGTAACTATCAATTTTAAAATATCATTTGTTAAAAACAAAGTGAATAATTTGTAAGGATTTTTTCTATATCAATATCTCTAAAACTCATCAGGTAGTGAGTTGATACTTCTGAAAAGGAGTTGCATTGCAATTTAAATTTATAGACTTTCAATTTGGAGGGAAATTCATCTTCACTTTATTTGGAGCTTGAATTAGTGCTTGGTTGATTTAGATGATATGGCTGTTGAACCACAGGTATTATCTGAATGACTGCTTGTGTCAAGATTTGGTGAAATGTAATCACTTTGGATGTAGGCTGATTTATTGGTGGAATACTGGATAGGAAATAACAGTTGGCTTGTGCTATGAATTTCCAGGTGTATCCAGTAGATCGTGGATACCGGTGTCCTTTGATGGTTGGGTTTCAATTAACCACGCATCTCAGGAATAGTTGACCTGAGACTGTACAAGACTACACCTCATTTACATACATACATATCATACTCTGAAGTAATACCTTACAGTGGTTACACAAAAAAAGAAAGAAAGGTGTATGTAATGATGAACTTTGAAATAAAACAAAGAATGAATTTCTATTTGCTGAATGAATTCACTTTCTTTATCGCTGGAAGATAATTCCACATCTAACATTCTCATTGTTATTACACATCAAGAGGTACCAAAAGGTTTACGCTTAGACAAAGGTCTATTAGACAAATAAAGCTACAAAAAAGAAATTAATAGCAAACTTGTGTAATATATAAAATGAGACAAAGTACAATTAGGTACATTAGGTTACACATGGGACTAGCAATAGACTAAGGTGATTTGACATATGGGTGTGCTAACCCAGAAGGTGAAGATTCCGCCATGTGAAAATTCCGGTCGCCATGCCACTCCCTCTGTACCTAGCCCTGATGGGCTTTATCGGAGATCATCTTCTGAATCCAGAGACTAAATAACATCTCTCAGTTTCTCTGTAAGGATACCACTGATGTAAATGCCACGAATGACATTTCCATTGGTGTAAGAACCCACTCTCAGTAAACACAAAACAAAACCAAAAATAAACTATTCAAACAAACTGAAGTGAATAGAAATAAAATATTTAAATTTTGAACTGTAGTCCTACCAATGAAATAAAACTAATCATCATGAAATAACAGAACAAAAACAAAATTCTTATCTTGATGACAAGAACACCCGGATGAGTTTGAGCTACCTGGGAGGTAACTCGAACTCTTCATCCTACAACCTCGCCCTACGCCCTCTGCAACTTACTGAAGAACCAAATATTTCATGAAGTTCTCCACAATTGACCATTTGGCCCAGTTTTTCCAGTTAACATTTAAATTCAAAATAGACTTAATATCCTTGAGCTGCTGCCTCACTACCTCTAACTGATTGTCTTTCATCATACCGATGACAAGACATATAAAACATGAAAGGCATCATCTATTATGCCACATCACAGACACAGACCTGAATCAGCCATGTCGAAATGAGCCAGCCTGTTCCTAAAAGCACCGTGGCTCAAAAGAAACTGAGTTATATACTTATTAGGAGACACCCAAGAAGCACCCTACAGACTCCTCAGATCAGAGAAAAGACCATGTGTGTAAATTCAGTAGCACAATATGGTATTATGTACACTCAAAAAGTAACATAAGTGTTTCTGTTGTACTATATTTTGAAACCGGGTGTTTCAAAACAAATGACGTTGTAGTGTGTGTTTATGATCGTAACTGGTGGATTGATGAAGTTAAATAAAGATGTGAGTTTGGAAAATGGTGACTTGATGATTCATTTTTACCATTCACACAGTCCTCAAATATCATTCAAGATTTCAAAAACTGATAGAGGTTGGGTACCAGTGACAAAGATTTTGAGGAAGTTATCACCAATGGAATTTATAATTGACAGGTTGAGGCTACAACGTAACCAACAAATTATCTCAACAAATATCTACGCCCAACATTGTGGCTTCTCTTGGACAGCTGCAGTAAAGTTCTTTTTAACACAACCCCCCAAGGAAATACACTCTTACTTTATCTAGACTATTATTATAGAATATATTAGTCCTACTACGTAAGTTGGATTAGTTTTATTGGGTTGCAGTAGTTGTGTTAAAATTTCAAATTTTTTTAGACTCAGTTTATTGTTAAAACACAATGATGAAATTTGATATATTAATTACCAGATATTAGAAGTATACTTGTATTTTGAGAAAATTTCAGATTTTTTTGTGCAGTCCTTTTTGAGGTATGCCAATTTGAAAATCTGTTATTTTGGCCAAATATTTGAAGGCTTGTAAAACCTAAAGGATGAATGTGATGACTATTACAACTTTGTGGTAAAAAATATTGTGTTTTCTTGCTTTCTATGAAAAAAAATTCCTAAAGCTGTTAATTTATTCTAATAGAAATGCAATTTTCTACTTAAGTTTTAGGTTATTTTCCCTTAAAACCTATCAAATTTTTGGTTATAACATGAATTGTAGATGGTTCTTGTTTAAAGTTGATATCTTAATAAATAAAAAAATTATTTAACTTATCGCTAACCCAAATGCCAAAAATGGCAGATGTTCTTAAACAAAATGGCTGCTAGCAGCCCGGGTGTTAATGATAAAATTGTGAAAAAAATTGCTTTATGCTCTCAGATAAATACACAAAGAGAAAATGTAGAAATAAAATAAAATGCCAGCAACAAATTATTTTGTTATTTGTTGATTTCATTTGGATTGACCCTGACAAGGTACTTATAAGTATTTGTACTATTTTATTTGTTCATCATTCCTTTATGCAGACATTATTGGCTAATTATCATTTCCTCTATTCATTACTCTAGTTTTTCTAACATATATTTACAGTCCCATATACTGTCATAATGTGCTCTGATTTTTAAGAGACCAGTATTTCTGTGTAGGTTTTTGAAATGTACCTGGATATATCCTTTGCTAATAATCCAGAAAAAAATCATTTGTTAATCTTATATGATTATTTTTTTCATCTTTTGGAGTATTGGAGTATTTTTTTTAATATTACTTGCAAATACGTATTCAACAAGTTTGCTGATAGACAGAGCCATGCCTTACTTCTTTTCTTTTCAGTTCAAGCATCTTTTTCATAACTTATTTTTTGATTTGGTTAAAATTTAATCTTCTACCTTCCAATTTTGTTCTTTAACTTTGTAACATTATCATTAGTCTATCCTATTTAACATGACCTAATGCTTTTCTCATATCTATAAAACATTGACATGGATTATATTAGAAACCAACTACAAACAGCAAATTGGAGAATTATCATTCTCTTTATTTATTACCATGAAGATGAAGTTTAGATGTTTCTTCACTGTAGTACTGAATCATACTGCTTTTGCTTCTTTAAAAAAAAAAAACAGTAAAAGTTTAACATTTTTTAATATAATTGTTTAAGTGATTGTAATTTGTTAGTGTCTTTTGTGATAGTATACTTCTTAGTTGATTTGTGTGTCCTGAAATGTCATCAGGTACCTGCTGTATTTCTTGTTGCCTGTTTTTTTTTTGTGTAAACATTTGCATTTAGTATTGATAATTGTAAAATTTTATTTTTATAGATTAGCAGAGGCTGAGGCAGCTCTGACTGGTGGTGATGTTACATGTTGTAGAAGTTTAGATGATGTTGCCACAGAATTTGGTGACTCGGCCGGGTTTGCATTGGCCCTTGTGGCCAGAGTATGTTATGCTAGTGATCGAACTGCAAGAGGAGCAGAAGCGTACAAAAGAGCTCTTCGAATTAACCCATTTTTATGGAATTCGTTTGAAGAATTGTGTCATAAAGGAGAAAAACCAGATCCTGTTAAAACATTTAGTGTAAATTCCATAGATAATTTATCTGCAATTATGGGCTGTAATCCGGTTATTAATTACATCAATAACTACTGTGAAACTACAGAGCATAATTATATTAATAGGTAAGTTCTCAAATTTATTACCCTTAAAAATATTTATTATTCTGGAATGTAAGTAAATTAAAACTTGAGGTGAATTGTTTTTATGTCACAGTTGTTTGGGAATAATACTCGTTTGAGTAGTCAGTTTTTGTACATTTAAGTAGTTTGAAAAAAATTGATGTGGACACCATATGGCTACCTTGTACGCATCCATTAAATTACATATACACATTTTTTGCTGTACTTCATTTAAACTTATTTCATTTGAAAGTGAGATACGATACTCCAGTTCTTTAATAAAATGGTCAGTTACACAATAGCTAAAATACTAGTTATTAACATCAAATATTTATACAATTATTAATTCAACAATCTTACCTGAAATATCAGGATAGAGTAAAAGTATCTTTATTACTCTAAATAATTGTATGTCTTATATCTATCTAATACTATGTTTTTTAAATTATGATGATGTAACCATTAGCAAAATGAAAACAAAAACGAATAATCATGTTTCACCAAATCTGATGTGAACATCACATGACTTACCTATTCGCCTGTTAAGTTACATATACAAGCAAATCTTTTTAAAATGCAAAGTATTGCAGAATTTTATTTCATTAATTTCTGATATTTTTTTATTTTATTGTTATTGAATTATTATTTATTGTAAAAAAGTTTTTACAATCTGGGGTTAATAGTTGATAAATCAATATATTTAAATTACAAAAAAAAATCCAATTTTTTTTTGGATAGATTGCAATCAGAAGGGGAGGTACTCAACTAGATGTTACAACAATCCTAAATCCAAAATTTTAACATCCTATGGCTATTGTTTTTCAGTTATGCGAGATATTACATATGTACATAGATTTGTGCAGACATAGGTATATACAGATATGTGTATACCTAGTATACACATATATAGGTATGTGTATACTAGTACACTTTGACTAGTTTGAAACTAGTCAGTGGATTCAGGGATGGTCAAAATGGATATTTTCATTGAAATTTGGAAACTGAAATTTTTTACGATCACATACTTCCTTTACTTCGTACAAGGAAGTAAAACAAAAAGAAAGCATTCATTTTTTTCTATTGTTAACAGTAAAGTTTACTTGTGTTATTCAATAACCTGTGTTACTGTAAATTAATTTCCTACACAATACTACTTAAATTTGTTTTACTAAGTATTTAAAAAGTAATTTTAAAAACATTTTTTAAAAAATTAATTGTAAAGGGTCCGCCACGTGAAACAGACTTTTACAAATTAACGACACTCCACTATTTTAAGGTTAAAAAATAATTTATTGGCAGAAATAAGTTTCTGAGAATATGCAGTTTGACTTAACTATGTACGAAAAATAATATTGTTAAGATGGTGTTCATTTTCACGCTGACAAATGTGGAGACGCTCTCTGAAGTTAGCCTCCACTCTCTCCAATAGTTGACGATCGATCTGAGCGATGTTCTGCTCTATCGCTTGTCGCAGTTCGGCCAATGTACGAGGTTTGGTTTCATACACCAAAGACTTTAAATACCCCCACAAGAAAAAATCACACATTGAAAGGTCTGGTGAGCGAGGGGGCCAATGCAGATCACCGAATCTGGAGATAACGCGATTAGGGAACATTTGTCTAACAGCAGCCATCGACACTTGGGCAGTATGGGCCGTAGCTCCATCCTGTTGAAAATAAACATCTGGCAGATTGATTCATCGTCATTTCAGCTCAGTTTTCAAGAATGTTTTCACCATATTTACGTAACAATCAGCTGTTATGGTTACAGTGTTCCCGTTTTCCTAAAAAAAGTAGGGCCCCACGATACCAAATTTCCCGATGCCACACCACACCGTAACTTTGGGGCTGTGTAATGGTAATTCATGTAAAGTGCATGGATTTTCACAGGCCCAGTATCGGAAGTTTTGACTATTCACAACACCATTGAGATGAAAATGAGCCTCGTCGCTCATCTTCCAAAATTTGGAGCATCGCTTCAGCAAAAGCTGCATGTTGTGGGTAGTTGACCTCAGTTAATTTCTGCACAACTGACATTTTATAAGGGTGAAAACCTAAATCTCGGTGTAGAATTCGCCGAATTTAACTAGTCTTGGACTAGTTAAAACAGCCTGTCTTACACGTTCCACATTCTCCGGAGTTCGAACTGTGCGACGTGGTCCTGGTGGCTGCCTTTTCATTAGACTACCTCCAGTACGAAGGGCATTAACCCATTGCAAAATGGTGTTCCGGCTTGGTATATCTCCATGCCGAGGAATGTTAAAACCTTTGACGAAAGAGATGTTGAACTTCCGTAACTGATTCGCCGCTCCGCACAAAACTGTCATACACGAAAACGCGATGCTCTACATTCCAAAGAGGCATGATGGCAACTAAACAATGAACAAGCATAAACTGCAAGGTCAGGCGAGTGACGTGCCGGCCTTGGCTTCCCTCTCCAACTCCTACCGGATGCGTAATACAAACTTAAAAAACGTCCGTTTCTCGTGGTGGACCCTTTATGACTATTGTTTTATGTATATGATTTTTATTATCACAGTTTTTGAGATTTTCTTGTACTTTATCCAAACAGTTGTATATCTTGACAGAAGAGCCTGTTAACAAGTCAAATACCTTAATGGCTCTTCTGAAAATTTGGATTTACAATTACTTTTTATCAGTTTACATTTCTCATCAATATATCTCTATGCTGACTTAAGACATGATGTAAGATAATTTGTTTTAGTTTTGTTTCTTTATAGGATACGTATAAGTAATAGAAAATTATAGAAGTAACAATAATTAGTATATTTTAAAATAGGCATATATGAGGTCTGTTCGGAAAATAACTGAACATTTTAAATTACATGTCGTTAGAGATATTTAGTGACTAGTTGGTAAACTAGAGATATTTAGTGGCTCTGGGTTGTATGCAATTTTACAAATGGTTTTCATAATTTAAAATTGTTGTCTGTCCAATTTAAAGATGACCCTCGACCAGGAAGGTCTTTGACTTCAAATGAGTATACCCTCTTTCAGAAAAACAATGATCTGGTGCATCCAAATTGGCATTTGACTTTCAGTGAACTTGCAGAAGAGGTTACCACCTCAATTGATTCATGCCATGACTGAAAAATTGAACATTCATCGAGTTGCAGCAAAGTTTGTTCCTCGTTTGATGACCCAACAGCAGAAAGAACATGAGTGAATGTTTGTCAGCATCTTCAAGAACAAGCCGATAATGATGGAAGATTCATGCAAAGAATCATAATGGGAGATGAAACCTGGGTTTATGGCTATGACATTGAGACAAAAGTTCAATTATCACAATTGATCTCCACGCCTAAGAAAGCACATCAGTCTCGATCCGGAGTCAAAGTGATGCTCTCTGTTTTTTTTTTCTATTTTAATGGAGTGGTGCATTTTGAATTCTTGCCTCAGGTGGAACAGTGAACTGTGCGTACCATCAAGGCGTTTTACAATGGTTATGTGAAAAATTCGCAAAAAGAGACCAGAGTTGTAGAGAGACAACTCGTGGTTTCTTCACCGACAATGTGCTCGCACACTCAGCTTTGTTAATTTGTCAGTTTTGTACCAAAAATCAAATGACTGTCCTCCCTCAGCCTCCTTACATGCCAGATCTGGTTCCTTGTAATTTTTTCATATTTCTGAAATTGAAATCTGTGATGAAAGGATGCCGTTTTGAGACCTTTGATGATGTAAAAGCAAAAACTATCCAGGACTGCTTCACGAAGTGGAAACGCCGCTGGGAAAAGTGAATGAAAAAGGGAGGAGTATTTTGAAGGGGACAAGGACCAGTATTCTGTAAAATTAATAATATAAAAATAAAGTTTGGTTATTTTCTGAACTGATCTTGTACAGGTGATTCCAAATAATGTGAAAATTATCCAGATCATAGAATACTGGATCCTAAAACATTTGAGGGTTTGGTGAGGCAAGTTCAAGAAACAGATATGATTAAACCACAACAATTCAATGCTGGTCGTGAATGTTTTGAAAAATGCCAAAGCTGAAGAAGTAGTATTGAATGTAATACAATTATCTCCTACCTCAAGCACCAGCAAGATTGTCATACTGCTTTCATGTTTTGCAATGAAGTGTGTGGTGAATGTTGTGGGAGCAACATTTATGTCCATCTCATACATATGTACAAGAATTATTACCAGCTGGATTTTGATTAACAGATAAAATTCTGTCACTGTTTAATTAGAAAATGTGAACATCATTCTTGATTTCCTAAATAATATTCTAATTACACTGACAAACATAATTTTTCTTTCCTAACATGTAATACATGATTTCAATCTGTTTTTTTGGTTCTGAAACCGAATATGAATTCAGAATCTTTTTATCACCCACCATTTTGAAAAATTTTTAAATTTTAATTAAAGGATTTTTTTTTAATTTTTCAATGTATAGTTAGCATTTACATAATTTGTAGGCTATAAATAAACAATACTAGACAAAGAATTAAATCATATCATAGTCGCATATTATGACATCATATTTAATATTGAACAGTGAGCCTTCATGGACAAGATTAATCGTGTCTGTGCAGGTTAAAACTTGTAGCTGAAAATACAGCTGTGTTGTTTGTATTAAGCACTGGATTTAGGAATGAATTAATTTTGTTCAGTCTTATTGCTGTTGTATAATGGGTGATCAGGATAAGACGTGGGCTCCTCATATAGTATGCACTAATTTTTCTTTATATTTAAGAGGATGGCTAAAAGGTAGACGGAAGGCTTTGCCATTAGGTGTACCTATGGTTTGGTGTGGGTCAAAGGATCATGTAACCGATTGTTACTTTTATTAAACTAGTGTGTCTGGAATTTCTAAAAAATGTAAATGTACTGTAAAATATCCTTCATTGCAATCAGGCCTGTACCTCACAGTGAAATTATTCTAGTTCCTGAGCCACCTGTGAATGTATGTTTTGAAAGCAGCAATGAAGAATCAGGCAGTACTGAAGAAGACAGCAATGATTTTGATTTTGAATTATCTTCCAATAAGCCACGTCTTATATCACAAGGTGAATTAAATGACTTGGTTAGGGATTTAAATTTACAAAAAATCAAGCTGAACTGTTAGGATGAAGACTGTAAGGTTGGAATTTACTTTAAAAAAATACAAAAATTTCAGGCTTTCGAAGCTGACTAACAGAAATTTCTCAGTACTTTATTGACGAAAGTAATTTGGTTTATTGCACAAATATTGATGAGCTTATGTTGCACTTAGGACAAGTTCATAAGGCTGAGAACTAGTGCTTCATTTAAAGACATTTGCAAAACTCCAACAATTACCATGATATTGCTAATCAACTTCTTACTTCATACAGAGCTATGTGATGTCTTTGAAAATACATTTCCTCCACTCGCATCTGGATTTTTCCCCGGACAACCACGGAGATGTAAGTGATGAACACTGTGAATGTTTCCACCAAGACATTTCGGTGATGGAAAGCCGCTATAAAGGGAAGTGAAATATTAACATGCTAGCTGATAACTATTTGACATTAATTCAGGAACACCACTCTTAAATTAAGTGGACTAAAAGGTAAAAAATAATTTTAGGACGGTATCTTAAAATTGATTTGACAACAAGCTTTGATGGTGATGTGTAAGATTACATGAAAGTCAGAGCTTCATATTAAAGATTTGATGTTTTTTCTGCTTTTTTCATGTGCGTGGTGAATGACATAAAGAGTAGGGTGCAAACATGAGCACCTTACATTTATATAATTTTTTTTTATATTTTTAGCTATATAGTCATCTCTGGAGAGATTGCTGTGCAATTTGGAATCACTGCATTTATAATGCTGATTATCTTTTTGGTGTCTTGTTGAAATACTTTCATAGTGTTTGCTAATTTGTTAGCAATGATATAATAAATAGTCTTTGATTTTCTTTTAAAGGTACATGATTAAAATATGGCAAATGTTAGGTTAATTACAGAAATATTGTGCAGTTTAAGTGCAGAAGTTAATTTCTTTGTAGACCATTTGCTTTTTCCATATTTTAACAATATAATTTTAATGTCTTAAAATAGGTCTTGTATTATTTAGTATTTTACTGATGAAATAGTGTACTTAACAAAATAGTTTTTACAAGAAATATAATATAAATTATTCAGCATTACGAAGCTAGATGAATGAATAAAGCTATATACTATGAATGTTTTCATAACATGAAAATGTAATGCAAACATATTATTAGGATTTTCCTTTTTGATTGAGTGAAACATATTTTATTAAATATTTTTCTTGTTTTTGTATTTTTTTTTCCAAAGAAAGGTAAGAAAAGGTAATTAAGAAAAAGTAAGAAAAGTGTTACCTCTAGCCACCCATTGCTAACAGCACTTCAGTATTGCCTGCAACAAGAAATAGCCACAGAAATCCCTGTTCCTGATGTGGGAATTACAGTAACCAGCTAAAGTAAACTAAAATTCAAAAGTATACTATTAATGGTTGCTGCCTTTAGATGAGGTATCTATATATTTTGTGTTTATGAAGTATTACAAAATACATTTTATAAAAGCATTTATTACTTAATTAAATAACTTATGATTTTCTATTATGTTATAAAAAGGTACTTAATGATTTGTCAACATGAAAAATTTTAATGTATAATTCTTTTGAACTAAAAATCCTAATGTAATTTAATTCCAAGTACTTTTAAGTTAGCTATTTTTGTGGCTGACTCTTGTTAAATGTCAGCTGTTTTCATTTTTATTTTTGTTTTACCTCAACGTAATAGATTCCACACATGGTGTTGCACATCAAACTAAAGTTATTATTATGAATTTTTTTCACTGTCACTGCTGCCAGGTTTGGGTATTTATTTAAATTCTACTATTGAAGGAATATTTTACTTACAAATTAAATATTCGTATGTGTGTATTATTATTATTATTTGAAAGGGAAGAAAAAGCCTGTTTCAGCTAGGGGAATATTTTGTAAGTAACTGATAACATTTTTAATTTTATGTTCTTTTTCAGTACCCCAGTACCTATGCAAAATATTCTTAGCAGTAGTACTAATATAGTTAGTGGTATACGACCATTTTCTCCAGAAGATAACAGCTTACCTCTGTCTAGTATGCCATTATCAAATTACCGCACAAAACCAAATCCTCAGATTTATAGAAATATATGGGGAGGAATTATTAGCCCACTAACTCCTAGGTAAGTACTTTGTTTCTTTTTTTATTTTATGTTATGTAATGTAAATAATTTAATAATAAAATTAAGGAAATTTTTAATTAGTTTAAATTAAATGTTAATGTAATTTATTAATAATGTGAATCAGATCTGCCAGTGATGTATGCCAGAATCTACTCATGATATCTGAAAACATCATGTTGCTCCCACTGATATTCAGTGGGGTTCATCAGGTTCCTCTCTGAAAATTCATACTAATGTGCATGACATGAAAGGAAATCCAGTCACACGATGGGAATGGGTTTTAAACTACCGGTATATCACTGCTTTATAATTACCAAACTTAGTTAAAATTTCTTCACATTTCAAAGTCAGAATTTTTATAGTCGGATTGGGTTTTTTTTTAAGTGCTGTGCATGATGGGTTCTGAAGCAACTTGCAGATGCTCACAAAACAGAAAGAGTGGAAACAACATTGTGATTTCAGATTGTTGGAAGTAACAACTAGTCATTCCTTTATTGATATAAATGGTAGTATCTTGATGACATGAACCTGGAAAGTCACAGTTGTCCAGTTTAGCATATGTTTACATTAATCTGTATTAAGGCTGGCTTTAGTGATTATTAGCATGCTGGCTTCTGGATCAGCTTGTGTCAATTTGATCCTCATCTCATTTCAATCATCTTATACTAACAGAAAAATCCAGGGGTATAATAATAAATAAGTGGTTCCCATTATTATGCTGGTTTTTTGTATTATTACAGTATTTAACCTTATACTTCTTTAGTTTCTTTTTGGATTATTTAAATGAACTTGAAAAGTAAAGCTTATAATTTAAAAAAATAATAAGGTCTAAGTGCAGCAGTAGACTCCAAATAATTTTGATAAATTATATTTACAATTTGCAGTGTTGTACAGTATGGCAAAATAATTAAATTGGCTGTGTAGGACTAACGTATATATGTAAATTATTTATAAATCTCTGGTCAGGTATTACAAATACTGGTTTCTGTAGAAGCTTAGCGTATGCGCAGTAGACATCAGTAAGCTGAAATATTGTTCATATGTAGTCAAGATAGTATTTTGTTATACCGCTCAAGTAATGTGTGGTGAAATATGGAAATGATTGTTGCTGCTTTTATCTGTTGCAAAGTACGCAGCATTATTAGTTTTTTGCAAGCAGAAGGAATATCTACGGCCAAGATGCCAAGATAAATTTATAGTGTGTGTAATTTACAATAATAATGTAATGGTTCTATGAGAGAATGGTGCAGAAAATTCAGGGAAGGACAAACTAATGTGCATAATGTGAAAGGAAGAGGGCAACATTTCATTGTGGGTTGTGGGTTTTGAATTAAAAATTGAGCATGCCCAGTGGCATGTTCAATTTTTTAAACTAATGGTGTATCACTGCTTCATAATTACTGAACTTATTAAAATTTCCAAATTTCAAAGTTGGAATATTTATAAACAGATTGGTTTTTTTTTTAATAAGTACTGTGTATGATGTGTTCTGAAGCAACTTCCAGATGCTCACAAAACAAAAGGAGTAGGAGCAACATTGACTTATCTTTTGGCAGGATCAGAATAAAGGAAGTGAGTTTGTTGACAGTATTGTTATTAGGGATGAGAGAGACAGATTCATTTCATAAATATTGATAACAAAAGAACAGTTGAAACAGTGGAAGCACACATGCTCACTTAATGTGCCAGAAAAATTTGAATAAAAATATGATGGCTACCATGTTTTGGGAACGTAAAGGAATCTTGGGGCAAGATTGTGTGTGAGGCTGAGTCTGATAATCTCAGATGTTTATAAACGTTAACAAAGTGTAGGAGAGTAATTCAGAATAAATAGGAAGGGATGCTAATGAAGAGGATCGGTTTTTGCCTGATAATATACAGCTTCGCATCGCCACTAGCTCTAAGGGCTAAACAAGCTTAAATGACAAATTTTGGATTATCCTCCTTACAGCTCTTATTTCATTTTCATATGTTCATAAAACTGAAAAATTGGCTGCTTATCGAACTCTTTGAAATCAAATGATAAACTCATGGATGGGCACTTTGGCCATTCTTTGAAAGGCATAGGGAAGTTGGTGTCAAACTTGTAATATGATAAGTGCGAATTTGGACAGGGACTGTGTCAAGAAGTAATGCAAGTATGTACTTTTTTGTATGTAGTAAATTTTTTTCAATTTATTTTTATTATTTGACCAGAGGTTAATTTATAAATAGCCCTCCTATCTTCATTAATCATTTTAATTTTTCTATACCACTGTTTTCAGAAATTTTTTGACTTGACTTGAAACAGATGGATTGACTGAAAATATTGACTAAACAAATCTGGATTGATAAATTTGTGCACTACATTTGTTATATGAGGGTCAGTTAGGTATAAACCAGAATTAGTTTAAAATTAATTATTTACAAAGCACTCTTACTTGCATCAGTTTTCTACATAGTTTTCATCTAGATGTAAACATTTCCTGATTTCATTCTCATAAAAGGTTTTGGGATATTTCCTAAGCCAATTGCACACAAATTCTTACTTCATCATTGAAAAACATTATGTCTCTGACACTTCATTTTGTGGGTCAAACAGTCCTAATAGTCACTAGGTGACAAATTAGGGCTGTAAGAGGATGTTCAACAGTGACCCAGAGTACTTCAGTTATGATGAGAATATTGGTTATAACGTAGTGAAGAAGCAACACACTAGCTAAGAAATTTTTTTTTGACTGACAAGTTGTTTTATCCTTGTCCAACAGTTGACAGTAGAGGTCAGCAGTTGACCTCCTTTCATTCAGAGGTCCTGGGTTCGAATCCCGGTCAGGCATTGCATTTTCACGCTTGCTACGATTCATTCATCTCCTCCTCTGAAGCAATACCCAATAGTGGTTCCAAAAAAAAATTTGACAGTAGCATCGATATTAATTGCTCTTTGATCATGCAGTGTTAGAGATTATATTATAATGACTCCTTTAATTTCATAAAAGTGGCAAGAACCTTGCTTGTAACAATCTTTTTTTTTTTATCTACCAGAGCATTTTTTTTTGTTTTGAATGCCATTCCCTACTGGATTACTTTATTTTAGAGGTGTAGTGGTGTACCCACATCTCAGTGCAGATACGAGTGCGCTTTAAATGTGTTCTCTTCTACTTCATAGCTAACCAAATGCCTGATAAATTTCTTGCCTGCTCAGTCTTCTTCTCAGCTTTCAAAATAAGAACCCATTGTTGAAAATGTTTTTGAAACTTTAACTCGTTTTGAATGGGCTTGCAGAACAGGATTGTTGTAGTTTTTACCAATTTTTTGTAGTTTTTTTGTATTTTTAACTAATTTTATCCACTGTTACTTGTCTGTCATCTCCAATAAGGTAACAAACTATGTGAATTTTTTCCAGGCATTCACTGCTTTTAGTCTGTAGATGAGTCAAATTTTGAACATCATTATGATCACCAGAGAATGGTTTATGTCCCCAAATACTAGACAGAAATTCCAGTTTATAATAAAAACTGGGTACGGTTTATAATATATACTGTAAAAACCACATAAAGTCTAATAGACTGACCCTTATATTGGTGGTTTTTAATTTTTGTTCGCATCTATGATGTAGTCTAATTTTTTTAAATTATTTACAATAAGATATTATCACTTATAAATGCAGTAATGAGATAATCAGTTGATTTTTAATAATTCATCTACTACTGGAGATAATAAAAATTTTTTAATTCATAATTTAAGAAAAACTGTTTTCACATACGTTTAAAATTGCATAAGATGTATTTGTTGTAGCTTTTTGATAATTAGTTGTATAATTAAAAGTACAGATTAGTTTCATTAATTAATATTATTTCTTGTCAATGCTATTGCTACAAAAAAAAATCAGATATTATTGTTAGATAAAGAAATGTTTTTTAAAGAAAGAATGGGGTTTATAGAAAAATATGTTTTAAATGATTCATTTTTTTAAAAAACATTTTGTTCTGTTTGTAAGTTATTTTGTGCTTGGAAGTATGCAGTAATATTTGAAATATAGATATGCTGTTATTGACCAATTTTAACTATATATTTTACAAATTTTCTTTTTTAGTTTCTCAGTCTGGTTTTTTATAACATTAATACTATGAATTTTATTATCAAAAATAAATTTGTAAGTTTGGTTTAGGACTAAAAGATAATTTTTTTTGTCTCAATTTAGAATTTAGTTTTACAATCTTATAAATTTAAATTGTATGAATCCTTTCACATACGAGCATTTTCATACACACATCATACTAGTTGTAAATTACATTTATTTCAGCCACTTTTTATAGTTATAAATATATAGAATATGGATTTATAAAATTTTAAATATGAGTATGTTTCGAGGTTAGAAAATGAATAACTCGTTAATATTTCATGAAATGAAACATATATGCTTACTAAGTAGCTGAAAATTTTTATTTTTCTGAATATTAGGCCCATATATTTATAAGTAAATATGGACAAATATATAAAACCAAGTAAACAAGCTAAATTTGTATTGCTTTATTTCTTTTTCTAGTTTTGGTGTTGTTCCATTGGATTCAGTGTCAAGTCCTAGTGACATTTTTCTCTCACCAGCACCAGTAACTCTTCCACCAACTACACTTACGGAAGCCAACGACCAGAAGGGTCTTGCTAAGCGGGTGAGCATGAGCGGTCATCTCAGTCTTCGAGCCCATGTAGGTGGTATATGTCCTGTGTCCTGTATCCTTAAAATTGGAAGATTTTCATAATATTGTCTTTTCTTGTTTCTCTCTGATAATTACTATTCCTTAACATTTCTAAATATTTCATTATCTGCTCATTCATCCAACATTTTTTTATTTATTCTATATCGTTTTATAGTCTGTTTCATAATTTGTATATTTCCATTTTAATACTTGTAAATCATCTTTAATTCTGTTTATTGCTTCTACAATTTTCTAAAATATATATGATTAGGTAAAATGAAAAATCTTAGAATTTCCATCTTTACTAACAGAATAATCCTAATTAACTTGAATAAGGACTAAAACTATCTTTTCTGTTCTTCTGTTATTCAAAAGTTTGTTTATTTTTTATTAAATAGCAATAGTATTTTTATCTATTTCTAAATAGTACAGTGGAGTAAAGAAGATTGGTTGTTTATGCTATTCATTTAAATTATAGTTAATTGTTTTGTATGTGTGAGGTACAAGAATGTTTTTTAGGTATATTTGACTGTGTGTTTGATTTTATTTCATTCCATGAAATATAACTAAGTTAGGTTGATAACAGTAAAATATCATTGATTGGAATTGATCAGGATATATTCTGATCGGATTTTATTTAGAAAAAAAATTAATTAATTAATAGAAAAAAATTTCATTTAATTTGTTGATAGATTGATCATATCTGAAAGATAACAAAATTTGTTGAGTGCTGCTATTTACTTTTCTGATTGGTCAATGTCAATGATTAAATTTCAAAGAAATATTTTTTGCTAGGACATTACAAATTGCAAGGTCAAGCTAAAGAAAATGTGTAAAAGTCTGTTTCATAGAATTTGTTGTAACTAAGTGTAAAATCACAGTTAAATTTTAGATATTTTAAGTTAATGCATCAGTGGTGTCACTATATGTAAGCTCTAAGCTCTTTAGTGTTATTTATAAGTTACTAATTTATAAGTGTAGTTCTATTCATCAGTTTTTTAACAGCAGTCACTATAAACAACAGTGTATTATATGGGTTGTGTACTACATCATCCTTCTAAGATTTTCCATTCATCTGTGTAACTTTTGTTGCAATCTGTCATAGAGCGTAAAATTTTTAAAGAAAAATAATTGAAATAAAATGTAACAAAGTTACTTCTGTTGGGAGAATTAACACTGGCATTCCTGTTGTATAAATTGTAACAGAAGCTGCCTTTGTTGGAAGTGTTATTACTAGCATTCCTGCTAACTTCCTGTTAATTGATGTAAACTATTTGTAGATGAGTATTATAGAATATTAAAAATATTAAAAAATAATTGCCATGTTAAATTATTTGGTTTGGGTTGTATCTTGTGATGAATTAGGTTATTAAATAAACTTCTTACACCATCAGACTTAATAGTCCAGTTAATGGATCTATCAATCAGTCCAGTTAACTGAATTATATATTTTGATTTATCTACTATAAAACTTGTCTACTTGCAAGTAAATAAGCGTGTTTTAATTTTAGTGCGCAAGTAAACATCATCACATTTTTTGAGTAAGCCTTAAAAAAAGGGAAGTCTGTGCATCAAAAACTTTTAGATTCATCATGTCAATTAATCTTTTATATTGACTTATTTTGTAAAGTATTAATTGTTTTATTACGATTTTTTAACATGGTACTTAATTCACCGTAAACCATGGTTTTATGTTTTCTATAATTAATTTGATGTGTTTGTTGTTTGCCCTTCAGTTTAAATTATGGTTTATTTAAGAGAGATACGAGTACTGAAATTTTGTCAACACTTTTAATCAAAGCAAACATATATTTCCTGCAATAAAAAATTGAATGCTTAGTGAATAGTAATGATTAGGCACTAAGTATTAATTTATACATGTACTGATATACATTTTACATGAAAAAAATTATTTCATTTATTTGGTTTTAAAAAGAAATTTTAAATTTGTATTAAAGTTTTTTCTCTTTTAAAAAAATGTACTAGTTAAATTACTTTTAAATAAAAATGTGGTATTCAAAATTTATCAAGTGTACATAGTTGTAGCAGTTAGTTATTCATGCCTTTCTTTTCTTAATATTAATTGATATTATAATTAACTTTTTTTTATTTGTTTGTTTTTATTTAGCAATTAATAAATAGAAAAGAAAGCCCTTTACAGCAATCTAAACCTGTCTTTAGTCAGTCAGGAAATACAAGTCATTGTGTGAATAGTTTAACGTCTCCTAGTGGTGTTGCACCTCCTCCTACTGGACCTTTACACTCAGCGCAGAATGTTAGGCGTAGTTCACGATTATTTTCTAACAGCTATTCAGTAAAGGTAATAATTGTTCTAAGTACACATTAAATAAAAATTTGCTAATACAGTGAATCCTTCACTTTGTTCAATCTATTAAATCAAATTAATTCACTTAGTGAAAAATTTCACAAGTATATTACTACAATTTATATTAATTAAAGATTTATAAAACTTAAATAAAATATATGAACATCCATTTTTGTTCTCTAGAATTGTTAAAAATGTTGAATTATGTATGTATTATTATATATTTAATAATTTTATATATATATATATTAATTTTAAACAATTTTTTTTGTATGTTTTTTCTCTTGTTTTGATTATAATTTAAATAAAAGTTAAAAAAATTTTTATTTTAGATTTTAAAGGATGACAAATTAAATTTAATTTAAAGACTTTTAATAAAGTTTAATTGGTTGAAAAGTATTTTTAACGTGAAATTATAAGTGAATAAGTAGTATGTTATCACAGATTGCATGTATATGATGTTTTTTGTAATATATATAAATGTGTGTAGTTGATGTGAATCAAATTCGCAAAAATGCTTCTGTTTCTGTAATGAAATAAGTTTAGTTATCTATCCTATTTCAATTATTCTGTACTTAGGGTTGATCTATTAAATTAAATTAATTTGTATTGGTACAGAGCAAATGGTTATTAATAGAATTGCTTTAAAAAAAAAATAATATATATATTTTTTAGATTTTTTTATTCTTTTGAAAATTCAAATAATTCATTAACCAAAAATTTCAAGGTGAAAAACACTCATGTTATCATCGCCCGAACACTGTGTATTTTTTAAAAAAAACTTGTATTAAAAATTTACAATTTAAAATTAACAACAAAAAACAATTTAAATTCATTTTAAAATGAAAAACCCTAGCATATCCTACAGATAATAAAATTACCATCTACTTTACGGCAAATGGCATAAATAGCTAAGTATTTCAAGTATTTGAATATAAATGGACGGCCCTAAGGAATTGTAAAACATAGATAACCTTGTTTCATTATCTCCTAGAATTGTTTGCATCTTAGCTACTCTTAGTTTAAATTTGTGATGCAATGCCGCATAACACATACAGTCAACAAGGATCTGGAGCATTGTTAGTTGGCAGTCATAAAAATATTGATCACTCTGTTTTTTTGTTTATAATATTTAATATTATGTGAAATATAAACTATCAAAACACAATAATTAGATAAGTCAAACTTAACATATTAATTCCAATTTTTATGGAATCTTGCATCTTCAGTTTGTATTGAAGTCTGTGATTATATTTAAAATGTATTGTTTTTATAATTTGTGAATTTTTGAATTTGTCAAAATTGTTATTATTTTATAAATTTTGAAATTTATTTTGAATAAGTAAATTTTGCTGCCCAGTATTGGAGTAAATGTAATACTTAAAATGTATTATTTTCCTTTGTTCTATTGTCAATATTGCCAATCATTAGATTTTATTTTTAAGAGGAATGCACAAAATTAAATGTAACAAATGTAAATAATATTTATGTTTGTAAAATTCATATTTCATTGAATAAAAGTTTACAGAACATTACACAGCATACAAAAACAGAAAATGAGGTATATCTAATGTAGCTGACCATTTGTTAGAATGCAGACATAATATTACTGATAGCAAAAAGATTTAGAAATTTTGGATTTAATAATAAAAAATGAATATACTCGCGACATATTACATTTATAAACAGAAATATTAATTGATGAACCATAAATCACTGTTGAAGATGATAATTAAAAATATAATCTAATTAATTAATTAAAAAATTATTGAAAAATTAATTTTTTATAACCTGAATTGCAATTTAACACTACAAAAACTGCAGACATGTTAGATTAAGAAATTAATTTATAAATATAAAACATAAATAAAAAAAAACTGATATAACGTTTTAATTCTCATTGTTTTGTCAGATTTTACACTAGCTAGATTTTGAAGGTTTTGCAGATTTTAAATATTTGTCCTGTGTCTTAATTTCAAGAAAATAAACTAATTATTTTAAGTACTTTTTTATTTTTATTAAACCTTATTTTATTTCATGTTAACATTTTCAGATCTTTTTGACAGACATCTTGGACTAACATTTGGATTGCGTTTATAATGATTGTGTTTTTGTTTTGAAAATGTAGTTTTATCAACTTCTGTGACAGCATCAATTATATATTAAAAAGATTTTTTTTTAACATGGATTATATCCTTTGTATAGTTATATTTTAGTTTTTATATTTAAGAGAGAGTATGAAAATTTAATGAAAGAAAAAACCTACTTTTTTATTATGTCTTATTTGGTAAGACTGGTAATGATAGTTTGCATAGATCGATATTCAGACATTGCAAATGCTATCCTGTGGATTTCAATCTTTCTTGCTGTACATGGTGTAATATACTAATTTACTGGAACTGGTATTTCAGGTTAATGTTTTCTTTTAAGTGATGAAGATTAGAATATAATTTTTTCTAATCTGAAATTATTTTCACTTTTAAATTTTATTTTATGAACAAAAAAAAGGGCCTTTGTCATTCATTATGTATAACAAAAAAGGTTATAAAAAGATCGGGAAAATATTTTTTTTTTATATGTTGGTTTTTTTTTAATGTGATTGGTCACATAATAGCTTTATTCAGTTGGCAGATCCAGCTGTTCTTATTGTGCGGCCATCAGAATCAGAAGTTTATTGTGCAGTTGTCCATCAAATTATTAAAAGAAAAAAGTACAAATTCTTTCCTTTCAGCGTAAAAACCTTAAATGTGAAATACTGTCATGTTTGCCATGAAAAGGCATATTTATTTTCTCTTTGTAATTATGGTTTTTTATTCTCATTTATTTTTTTAAATGTTTTATTTACAGGAAAATAATAAAAGTCCAAATAGAAATAAATTTGCCACACCAAAGTCACCATCACGAAAAGTAAAAAGTAGAATCGCAAAAGCTAATTTAAATAAACCTTCTTATAATGAACTAAATGAAAGAAATAGGGTCGGAAATGAGAGAACTGAGACTATTACTGTTTTAGGAGAAGGAAGCACAGTACAAGCTTCCTATCAATCTATGTCACAACAAGCTGTACTATTACAGAAACAGTCAGTTGGTATGTGATTTGTTTTTAATCAAATATAATAGTTTAAAAAGAAAAAAAGTTTAGTTTCAAATTAAATCAGAAAATATTTATTATGTAATTTTTCAGATATGTAAACCTTTAACTTTTTTGAAGAATGGTTCTTTTTTGGGTTAATTTGTGAAATAAATTAACATATATGCAATGGCTGGTTGAACAGAAAGTGACAGCCTGCACACAGCATATTTCAGAAATTGATTGATGAATGTAGGTGAAAGTGGTCAATTATATTAGTCTTCATATATTTAGACTATTTGCAAAGGTCTGATATTAGTGTGTATAAAAATTGCACTGAACAGTTATTTTTTTTGCACTGAAAACTAACTGAAATTTCATAATTATATTTTTATAAAAAAATATTTTTGTTTCTTTATCTTACTATATTACTTTCACAAGATTGTAAGTTGTAGTGTCTACCTTAAATCCTGATTAGGTGTGACATTTTTCATATGCCTGAAAATGTTAGTTCACATGATAATCATTTTTCATTATAAACAAAAGAAAAGATAGTTATAATTGGGTATGAGCCTGTTATTGCCTGTGTGAATATATGAAGACCAATAGAAATTTATTTGTAGATTTAGAGCTGCCATGTTAACGTGCATTATACAAGGAAAAAATTTACTCTTTGTAATAAATAATCATATCACACTTTTATATGAAATAAATTGTGTTTGAAAAAATAGTTTTCTTCTTGCCTTCAGAAAAATAAAAGTACATTTGAATAGAACAATTCTTTGCATGTTAGTCCGATGTCACAATTAAAAAAAAAATAATTTTGATGCAACTAATGCATATATGTGGTTCCAGTATTGAGAATGTTTAGTAGGTAATGCACATGTGAAGCAGTTGGTGTGAAAAGATTAAGATAATACATTTATGTATATTTTTTATGTTTCCAAGAGTTTGCACAGGAAAAGTAATGAAAATAAACAAAAATTAGCATAAAAATTTTAAAGTTACTTTATCTTTGGTATGAATGGGAATAAATGTGCAATTCCTAAACTTTCTTTGTTTAGGAATTGCACCCAGAGCCACCTGTAATGTTTTGCAAAATGTTCTTTTCATGAAGTGTGTGAACAATAACATATTTTAAAATCTTCCGGAAAATGATATTTTGGAGTAGTTTGTGTCTGCTAGTCCAGATGACCTACAGCTGTTTGGCTCTGGCACCTAACAACCAACAGTAATGGTAATTCATAGGACTAACATTTTTCATTTAGTGGTTCTCATCCATAAGTATATTTTAAAGTATTGTTTCCAATGTTTAAAATTATTTTTTATGATATATTAATTATATTTTCTTAAATGTGTTTTTTCTCTAGATGGATTAATGCTATTATTAAGAGAAGTTGGTACTGCATATTTGCATCTAACTCAGTTTAATTGTCAGAAGGCTATAGATTGCCTTAATGCATTGCCTGTTAGGCAACATAATACTGGTTGGGTGCTTTGTATTCTTGCACAAGCGTACTTCGAATTAACTGATTATCAGCAATCTGCCAAGTAAGTATATTAGTGGAGCATGTACTAAATAAATATTCCTTAAATAATTCAAAAATCTAGGTAATTAAAACTTATTTAATGAGATTCATACAGTTTTTGTAAATTATAATAAGCTCTTACGTTATTTTTTAAGCCTTCATAACAGCAAGCCAGGTGAAAACCATAAACATTTACAATATTAAATTAAGGTGTATTTTCTAAATTTTATTTTTTTGCTATCCTTTTTGTAGTTGTTGCTCAGTCAAAAATTAATAAAAAAATATTAGAATAAAAGTATACTAATATATATAAAAAAGTTGATAAAAAAAAAAATAAAATTTTTGGGCTCAGTATACGTTTGGGAAGAGGGCGAAATTTTTTTGTCAAGAAGACGTGAATGGTGAAAGTCTATCAGACTTGAAAATGCATAATGTATGCTTGTTGGTCAAAAACTTCATTCAATTAAATTTAACTTATTTAAGAAAATTAAGTATTAATTGGTTAGTATCTGAAAAATTTTCATTTTTAATGGTTTTCTCACTATTGTAAGTTTTGATAGTGAAATAATATAAAATATTTAATATCATATTTAGCATATTGGAAGTTAGGCTTCCTTCTTGGGTCTTTGTAACCCGGACTCAAGAAGATTGGTCACTGTTGCATAACTTCTGCTACAATATGAAAAGTATTGTAAAACGTTTGTAGATCCTAATAACATGGATAAACAGAAAAAAATTGTTTAATGTTTCTTTAAGTGTGATTTCTTGAATTGATTTTTTGCTTACATTACAGATCTATAAATATAACTTTTCTATTGCCCTTAGTTTAAAATAAATTACGCTTTAAAAAAAAATTAAGGGAAAATATAGTTAACATCTGTAAAATTTATAATTTTGCATGGCCATACCTGTGTTAGAATGATTTCACTGATGCTTTTCTTTTATAAGTAGCCTCAGGCACATCCTAAATTAATGTCCAACAATAATCAGCTAGCATGTTAGTATTCCATTTCCCTTTATAGTGGCTTTCCATCATCAAAATGTCTTGGTGGAAATGTTCACCATGTTTGTCATTTACATCTCTGAGGGTGTCTGGTAAAAAATCCAGATGTAAGTGGAGGAAATGTATTTTCAAAGCCATATTACATCCCATAATTCTGTATGAAGTAAGAAGTTGATTAACAATATCATGGTAAATGTCGGATTTTTGTTTGCCTAGAAAAGTTTTGCAAACGTCTTTAAATGAAGCCCAAGCTGCACTTCATACATATTTAACATTGAGTTAAATGCATCATCTTTGAACAATTCCTTATTTGAGGACCAAGAAATATTTCTTCTTTAATTTTTCCTTCACTTACATTCAAAAGTTTCTGTTTGATATACAAAAATTTGGAACTATCCTTCATCATTGCTTTTAGAGAATTTTTCATTAGTCCTAGCTTGTTATGGTGAGGGGGTAAATATATATTTTTGGATTTAACTAAGGGCTCATGAATAATATTTTTCCCATTTGGACGTTAGTTGTCTTGTTTCTTTCACTCTGGTAACATAATGTTTATCCCTAGCTTGGCTGTCCCATTTGCAAAGATAACACATTTACTTAGTATAGCCTAACTCCATGCCTAACAAAATAGCTATAACCTTTAAATCACCACATATGTTGTAGCTAAGTTTTTTATAATTTATTTTTTCAAGAACATCTGTCATCACATCATATGTCTCTTTCAAATTAATACCATAAGTGATTGTTATCGAAGGATATTTGTTACTTCTGTGTACTGGAACCACTTTTAAACTATACTTGGACATATCTATGAAAAGGTGCCAGTCCTCAGGTTTATGAACTTGTCCTAAGTGCAACATAAGCTCATCAATATTTGTGCAATAAACCAAATTATTTTCATCAATAAAGTACTGAGAAAGTTCTTTTTTCAGCTTCAAAAGCCTGAAATTTTTTTATTTTTTTGAAGTAAATTCCAACCTTGCAGTCTTGATCCTAACAATTCAACTTGATTTTTTGATAAATTTAAGTCTCTAACCAAGTCATTTATACATTAATTCACCTTGTGATATAAGATGTGGCTTATTGGAAGATAATTCAGAATGAAAATCATTGTTATCTTCTTCAGTATTGCCTGATTCTTCATCGCTGCTTTTGAAACATGCATTCACAGGTGGCTCAGGAACTGTAATAATTTCATGCGGTACAGGTCTGATTGCAGATTGCAATGAAGGATGTTTACACTATGTTCAGATTTTTTAGAAATTCCAGATGCACTTGTTAAAAAAAGTAACTATTTGTAACATGATCATTTGGTTCACGCCAAACCATAGGTACACCAAATTGCAAAGCCTTCCGTGTACCTTTCAGCTATCCTAATACAGAACAATTAGTGCATGCTATGTGAGTAGCCCACGTCAGGATAAGTCCTGACCACCTGGTGATCATTTTAATTCCTAATCACCAATTTTACACTGAAAGTACAAATTATATGCTTTTTTAATTAAAGGTGTAATGATTTTCTATTTGTTTTTACGGTAAACTCACCACATACATAACAAAAGGCTTTCACATCATTTACACAATTTCGAGGCATTATGATACTGTACTGTTAACAAACTTAAGACAGCAATAAGACTGAACAAAACTAATTCATTTCTAAATCCAGTGCTTTGTACAAACAATGCAGCTGTGTTTTCATCTACATGTTTTGACCTGTACAGACACGATTAATCTTGTCCATGAAGGATTACTCTTCAGTATTAGATATGACATCATAATATGTGACTGTGATATGATTTAATTCTTTGTCTAGTATTGTTTATTTATAGCTTACAAATTATTTTAACAAAGTTAAACAATAAAAAATGAGCCAACAAAATATATAGGAGCTTAAAATGCTAACTATACATGGCAAATTGAAAAAAAATCCTTTAATTAAAATTAAAAAATTTTTCCAAAATGGTGGGTGATAGAAAGATTCTGAGTTCATATTCGGTTTCAGCACCAAAAAACAGATTAAAATCATGTATCGCATGTTAGGAAACAAAAATTATGTTTCAGTGTAATCTGAGAAATATGAGTACACTTTTATCCTAACATCAAAAATAGCTAAGAAAAAATTGTTTCAATGTTGCTGAGGTAACACATTTTTCTGGGAAAAGTGGCAACTTTTGTTTTTGATTCTGTGGATTTTTCTACCTTGACTTTTTCATAGATCTAAGAACTATTATATCTCAGAACTTAGTGATTTTAAATGTGATTTTCAATGGAAGCCTTCTGTTGGTTCCAAGATGAGAGTTGTCCAGCCTGTTTGTTTCCTCCATTTAACTGTTTTACTTGTTTGTTTTGGTGCATTTAGCTGTGGAAGTGCTATGATAACTCAAATGGGATGTTCTACCTACCTCATTCTCTATGTAATCCAGGTTTAATGCTATAAGACTGTCATCTGTTTGACACTTGAAGAATTTTTAGGAGGGTAGAAACTATACTTGAACAAGAAGGTTGCTTAAGTTAATCAACATGCAACTATAGACCTCTTCTAGTATCAAGAAGGTTCCTTAGTGCTTCATTAAATGTATCAGTGGTGGTGGGATACTACATTTAGAGATACTGTATAAGTAATTTCATTGTATTTGGTAAATAAATTACAAATACGTAATTCATTTTTTTTACTTGAACTGTCTTTTATATTGTGTGGTTTTCTTAGTGATAATTTGTACATTATTTTTAATATAAATTTTATACAAGACGTATTTGGAAGTTCTAATTCTCCCAAAAATGTTTGTCTCTTAGAAACAATATTTTTTTTTATACAGAAGTGGAATTTGATGAAAAATTCAATGTTAATATTTGTAGTTGGCACGACTAGTATCTCAGTACTTCACAATTCTGTACCACAGCTTTGGATAGAATAAACTGTGTTTATTTTTAATTGATTGATTAGATTTGTGTGATACACCAGAAGTCTTAATATGTAGTGCTGCTTTCTTGATTTGGAACAGCTGCCCATCCGTTGTTCATATAATACCTATACTTGCAGTGGCTATTCTGTAGCATATCTACCCAGGAGGTTTTTGTTAATTAACACCCAACAACAGAATGTTAGGCTAACAGTACTGAAGCACCACTGCATGAAAGTAAAAAACTAGTTTGACCAGGCCTTTAACTATCAATCTTCCCATAACGAGGCTGGTAGTAATCCATGTTATTCTGATACACTTTATTTTTTAATATATTTGAGAGTATTCAATTATAATATTAAATCAGTTACAGAATTTATTCAGTAATAAGATAATGATCAGATTCCCGTAATGAATGCCATCCCATTTTCCACAATGAATGAATTTTAAATATGGACTTCAAAACTTAATCTGGAAGAAATTAGCTTATACAAGTTGTATATATCCTTAGTAGGAAGATTTATAGTTTCAAAGGGAACAAATTTTGCCCTGGGACTGTAGGCTTAACATAGTGTACTACAATAATTGTGGTGCATATTCATTGCAATGGTGTAAAATATTATTGTAATGATTTAAGTGTATGTTTAACGTGTTAAAAAAATCATTCTATTGTTGTTTTTTCTTATTACTTTAATTTTATGCAAGTTCAAGAGTAGTAACAGTGATTATGAAATATCTTATATTTGGTTTCTTAATTTTTGTCGTAAATTTTAATTTAGATTAAAATAAAGATATGTTTTTAATTAGTTTGTTTTCACAGGTTATTCAGTAAGGTAAGACAAACGGAGCCTCATAGAACTCAGTTAATGGAAGTTTATAGTACTGTATTATGGCATCTTCAACGTGAAGCAGAATTATCAGCATTGGCTCAGGAATTAGTTGCATTTGATCGGAATTCACCTGTAGCATGGTGCGCCGCTGGTAACTGTTTTAGTTTACAAAAAGAACATGATACTGCTATTAAATTTTTCCATAGAGCTGTTCAGGTATGCTTTCCATAATTTATTGATTGTATGAATGTGCAATTTTAAAGTTAAAATATGTTAACTATATAATGCTATAAAGTGCAAAGAAAAAAAATAAAATAGTGCTAAGAATTTAATGCTGTTGCTGATATGGGTGACGGTTAGAATTTTTGTCTCATCTACTGTGTCAGACAAAAATAAATGTATATTATAAATATATATAATCTTATATTATAAAAGACAAATAATAGAGACTATATGTAATCAGTTACTCAAATTGTTTTCTTCCCTGATCTTTAGCTACAACTCATATGCAACTCTAATGTTTATGTAAACACTGGAAGAGTATTGAAATAGTGTCGCATTATATCCGTGTCTTAATCATGTGAGTGACAGTAGGCAGTAGAAATCTGATAATTTGAAGAAAATGCATGATGAAATAAATTGTATTCATTGTCATGAACACTGTTTTCTTCAATTTATAAAATCAAAATCATTTAAGTTGTGTCTATATATATATATATATATATATATATATATTTGTAAATATATATATGAGGGATATCTCTAAATAAAGTAAAGACCATTGGGAAAATTCTCTCCTTAAGGTTGGCGAACCTTTGTCGTTCATGGCCACACTAGTAATGTACACACTTCGCACTGTTGTCTGTAAGTTGTTGTGTTGCAGTATCTTTGATTACATGTGAGTTATTACATAATAAAATGAATAGGAAAATTGATGTTACTGCTGACTGTGAAATACGTGGAGTCATACATTTTTTAAACCATCAAAACTTTAAGCCAGCTGAAATTGGTAGACAGTTGGTTGCTGTGTATGGTGATAATCTAAGTGAATGAAAGAAATGTCCGAAAATGGTGTGAAAGGTCTAGAAATAACAGAATTAATGTACATGATGAAGAACGTTTGGGGAGGCTCTCGATAATTGCTGAGGACTTGTTGAAATGTGTCAATGATGAAATCAGAAAAGTTCGTTGCTCCACGATTTCTGACCTTATCCTTCTTTTTCCTGATGTTTCAAGAGCTGTTATTGGTCAAATTGTTCATAATCATTTAGGCTTCAGAAAGGTTTGTTCACGTTGGGAGCTGCAAGTCTTAACAGAACGGCACAAAAATATCCAAATGGGATCTGCTTTGGAAATTTTTATTGTGTTACACAGAAAAAGATGATGAGTTTCTTAATTCAATTGTTACTGGTGATGAAACATGGATTTCGTATTACACGCAAGAGAGAAAATGGTAGTTAAGTTAATAGAATCATCATCAATCACCTACCAGACCAACAAAGGTCAAGCCACAGCCATTTGGATGGAGACTGATGGCCACAGTCTTTTGGGATTAGTGTAGTGTACTGCTGATTGATTTCATGCCATGTGGAATGACTATAAATGCAGAAGCTCTATGTACTACTGTGAAACTCTAAAAGTTATAGCGTGCCATTCAAAATCTGTGATATGGGTGACTGTCCGATGACATCATCCTGCTGCACAATAATGCATGTCTGCATGTTGCGGGTCCGACATGTGATTTACTGAGAACATTTGGGATGGGAGATTTACAATCGTCCACTGTATAGTCCGGACTTAGCTCCTTCTGATTACCATTTGTTTGGGAAATTGAAAGAATTTTTGAGTGACAAGCATCTTGCAGATGACAGTGAACTTAAAAATGCTGTTAGTCAGTGGCTAAATGGACTGGCGGCAGAAGAATATGACGAGGGTATATTGAAGCTGGTGTATCATCGCTATGATAAATGTCTTAATTTGTGTGACTTATATAGAGAAGTAGTTTAAGGTATGTATTTTAAGAGAAATAAATAAATATTTATATAGTTTTCAGAATACATTTTTTTTTACAATGAAATGGTCTTTTCTTTATAAATATCCTCTCGTACTTAATTATATTAATATATATATATATATATATATATATTTTTTTTTTTTAATATATGAAATATAAACATCCAAAACACAGTAAGTAGACTATTAATTTCTAATAACTAGTTTTTGTGATATCCTGCATCTTCAGTTAATGTTAAATTCTATATCACATTAAAACATTATATGTAATTTTGAATTAAATATTTTTATATTTTGAATACTACTATGAGTGTACATCTAAATTTTTCTGTCTAGTACACTGGAATAATATTAAATTGATTTAATATTAAATTTTATTAACACAGAGGTCAATTTTGTCAAAGATGATCTCCTCTTCTGGGTTTGCAGTAGTAACGTGAAGAGAAGAATGCCTCAATAAGGCATTGCTGAATCTTGAAATCTGGGCATCATGCAATGCCATGACTATTATCATAAAAACTACACTCCAAATGTTCTAGCTTTCCACAAAAGTACTGGTAATAAGTCTGTCCTACAAGGGTCAAGCACTGGAAGTTGACAACATTTCTAAATAGTTGGGACCCTGGACCGACGACACGTGTAAACCACATGTCGAACAGTGCTGGGAAGAACAGTGAAAAGGACTCTTCTACTGAAAAGAAACTGCTGCGAAATGGGGAGCTAACCAGGAAGTGTTAACAATGTATAAAATGTACATTTTACCAGTTCGGAATATGGAAGTGAGGTGACAGTTAGTGTCGGTTCCACAACTGCATATAGAATGAACCTTGTCCAGAACACTACTGTGAGACTAATAACTGGTGCTAGCTATGGAGGCTCAGACACAAATGGAGCTGCTTCATGTGCACCATGAAAGAAGTGCACTGTGCTTTAGCTACTGGTGACAGGCTGCTTCAAAACACAATAACTTGCTTAGAATCATGATGTAAATCTATTAGATTCATGTTTTCCGTAGAAAAACCTAAGAGCATTTGCTTTTCTTGCTTGAGGGAACATATTGACTCAACTGCATTTACATGGTGAACCAGTTCAGGCATGCATACAGGTTGGATTTCTAGGAATGTGGTTAGACCAATGACTAATGTGAGTAACTCTTTTGAAGGAGCTGAAGGTAAAATATCTAATAATGTTAGACATGCTGAGGGTTCTACCTGATACTTGTTGGGGAACTGATTGTATATGCACGTTACACTTCTACCGAGCTCTAGTCTATTCCCGATTAGACTACGGCTGCGTGGCTTGTTTGTTGGCATGGGTCACTGCTCTATAGTCTATAATTCATTCATCTGTTTGCCACAGGTGCTTTTTGTTCAAGCCCCATGGTAAGTCTGCTGGTGGACAGTGGTGAGAGCCATTTCTATGTAATATACAGAAGCAAATGGTATTCTATATTGGTCGCATTAAAGTGCAACCAACTCATCCAGTCTTTGATGTGGTATTCTCGAACCAGCATGTTAATCGATATCAGGAACAGCCGAGATCTAATGCTGTACTAGACAATCAGAGCTCAGTGCCTTTTCTCAGCTCTAGATATACAATTAGCTCCTGTTCTTACTGTTGCTCCATGTTTTTACCCCCCTTGGCAGCTTTTTATTGTTAATTATTGCTTTGTCAATATAATTAAAAGAACACCAATCCGGTTATCTTACAAAAAGAATTTTACAGTACTACAATACTATAATTCTGGTGTTATATGGATGGCTCTAGAAATGTTAATTCTGTTGTTTATGGTTTCATGGTTGGCAACAAAGGATACATGTTTGGCCTTTCCAGCATCACCTGAAGTTTTGTTGCAGAACTGCCATTAATAAGGCCTTACATATAATTAGTGCAAAATGTCAACATGTTCTTGTTTGCTCAGATTCCGTGAGTGCTTTACAGGTGACGTGTACTCCAGACACCCTGTTGTCTGTGAGATTCATTGTTCTTGTCTGTTGATTCATTGTTGATCTTGTCTGTCTCTTGAAGAGGATAGTTCATGATGAGTAACAAAGTGAATGGGAGAGTACCATGAACAATAAACTCATCCAATTAAGAACACACACAGTTTCATCGTGGAGTTCTTCATGCAGAAATAATGGTTGAGAAGAGGTTATTATCTGCCATTTACGAATAGGGCACACTAGGCTCACTCATGGATGTCTGATGCAAACTGATGCACCCCTCTGTGCTCATTGCAACTGCCAACTAACAGTGCACCATATCCTAGTGAATTGAATCTGTTGTGAGGTATTGTGTTGCAAGTTTTATCTAGAGGCTACATGCAAACTATTTTAGGGGATACTGAAATGTTGCTATCTTATGTTTTATGATTTCTTAGGGTTATCTGTTTATATTCAATTATTTAAATTGCTAATTGTTGCAGCTATTCATGCCAATTTCAGTAAAGGAGGTCATAATTTTATTATTTTAATTTAGATATATAATGTGATACATCTTTTTTATTACAACAAATATATCATGTTCAGGCGATGATAATGTGAAAACATTTTTCACTCAGTAAAACACCTTCAAAAAATATAAAACAAAACACACAACTTTAAACAGTAGTGTAATGTTGGTAATAATAAACAATAACTAACAATTAACACAACAGATTAAACGGCTATATCAACTGATATTCTAAATAAAAATTAACTTCCAGTCTTAATATCAGCTGATATTTGTTACTTATCTTAAATGAAACAAATCATTTACTTAAAAATGTATTAAAAATTTAGTTGAATAAATCAGCTGTTAATTTAAACAATGCAGTTGTATTATGTTGGAGCAATGCAACTTATTAACTCCTCATTTCACCTTTTTAACGTACTTGTAATGGTAAAATTTGATAGTGCTAGTAAAAATTAAGTTGTAGGCCTGTTTTTTTTTTTTTGTAAAAGTTTTATTATTAGTCTCCATGTTCATTTGTTTAGTTTATTAATATTAAATCTTCAAATAACAATGTCTTCTTTAAGTTAAACTGAAATAATAACTCTTTTGATGGTATACAGGTATAATGATAAAGTTTAGTCTTTACAAGAGGTATGTGATTTATTTAATAATAGATTTTCAAATAGAGAACCAATAAGTAAATCAACTGTGATCAAGACAGTTCAGAAATTTGAAGAAACTGGTACTGTAAAGAATCGTCCTCGCATCGGTAGACTGTCATTACTGTTGCTAAGTCATCAGATGTAATGCAGACCTTTGTTGGAGAACCTTATTCATCGATTCGGAAAGCTGTTGTCCAACATGACATCACGTATTTTCCAGTTAAAAAAATTCTTAAAAAATAAATTTCACCCTTTATAATAAGCTACACTTGGTGCAAGAACTTTCAGAAGATGATTTTGACCACCGAGTTGAGTATTGTGATATAATGCTAAGATTAGATATGTATGAAAATTTTTCTAATTCAATAATATTTGCTGATGAAGCTACTTTTATGTTAAATGGCCATGTGATTAAGCAAAACTGTCAATATTTGAGCAATAATAATCCCAGATGGATGTTGGGAAGCTCATACACAACACCCTCAGAAAGTGAATGTTTGGGCAGGAATTGTTAATCATTATATTGTAGGGCTTTTTATTTTAAATCACAATCTTACAGAAGATGCTTACCGCAACTTGTTGGCTGATAGGATTTTACCAAATATCCGGGAAAACCTTGGGCAAGAATTGAATAATAACGCATGTTTTCAGCAAGATATGGTACCACCTCATTATCTTAGGACACAGCAAATTTTAAATGAACAATTTCCAAGATGCTGGATAGGTTATAGAGGAGCCATAGAATAGCTTCCAGGTCTCCAGATCTATTTCCTCTGGATTATGTTTTATGGGAGTACCTAAAACATAATGCTTACTAAACTAAACTTCAGACATAAATGAAACGAAAAGAAGAATAATTGACAAATCTGCTCGTGTACCACCAGACTTGATTCAACAAGTTATAAATGGATATTACTTGAGGTCAGCATACTACCAAGCTGTAGAGGGGAAGCATTTTGGCTATTCTTTGTAAAGTGGTATGCTTTCAAAATTCAGTAGTAATATGTTCAAAAACATTTATTTAAAATTTTAAAATAAATACTGGAATATTTGAAGTAAATTATATCAGTTGATATAGCTGTTTAATTTGTTGTTGTGTTGTTAATTATTAGTTATTGTTCAATATTATCAATATTATATCACTGTTTAAAGTTTGTTATTGTATGCGTTAGTGCAGAATACATTAACATTGATTCATGCAGCATGTTTTATTCTTACACGAGTTTTCCATCATTGCAACTTTGAATGCTTATAATTCAATAATGAAGACAATAAAAAACAGGTTTCACCATTGTTTTACTTGTAAAATTTTAAATCAAAATCATGTGTCATATGTCCTTCCTATTTAAAAAAAATTAAGTTTGATTCAGTTTTGTGGATCCAAGATTGCGAATAGAATTTAAAAATGCACCATAATGCAGATGTTTTTAACTAAGTAGAACCCTATTTCTTTCTGTCTCCAAATACCTCTCAGATATGCAGTATAAAGCTATTTTCCATACCTAAAATATCACCCGATATATATATATATATATATATTGCATAAAGAATACATACATATTAAATAAAATATAAATAATATTGAAAAAGCCCATAATTTGTTAATATATTTTGTAGTAAGAGTATTTTTTTTTTGGGGGGGGGGATAGTGGGCATTACCTAATACAGTCATTAGTTGTTATCCCTAGCCAAAGACTTTCTCACCTTGATCAAAAGTTGCAGCCAACAGATCATCCTAAAAACAGACTTGTTATAGAATATCAAAACCCCCCAAAAAACACAAGAGGATAAGACTGCATCTAGCAGTTAGTTATATCTGTAAAATATTAATTTGTATTATTATTGTAATATATTTGAAAACAAATTACTTTTATAATGAAATTAAAGCGAATGATGATTGTATTTACATAATTAACGAAAGTTATAATGGTTTGAGGAATATTGAATTTTGATATTAGTATTAACTTTAGTGATGTTATGATATTATTATTAGTATGTTAGTAAAGTTATGTATTTTGTGAAATTTAAGTATGATTAAGGTGTTATAATTTAGTAAAAATTGAATATAATTTGCATTTTGTATAGTTATGTTTTTGACAATTTTGCCACATAACTCGTACACTTAAATTGAAAGTTGGTTTTCCAATTATGTTGTAACATAACCTTCAGCCTTCCAATCTGTGTAATTTTACCAGACTATAGATCAGAGTTGTGCGTAGCAATATCATTGAAGCTATAATTCTTTCTGGGCTAGCTACAAGGGAAATTGCATTTATTCCTTGAATCCCTAAGGTCTCTACAGCTGTACCATATCAATTGAAACATCTAAAATTCCTCATCAGAGTTTCTTTTGTTGTTATTATGAACAAGTTGTAAGGGTATTCTTTCAATCCCGTTGGAATGGATGTTCAGAATATTTCTCCCATGGCCAGATGTACGATTTTCCAGAACTGGAAATCTTAACAACCAAATAATCTTGATACCAATGAGTGAAAAAAACAAGAAATATAATTTACCTAGAAGTTTTATAGTTCTCTTATTTTATAATGTTTTATGAGATTTTATTTTACTGAAAAGTTGTTAATCATCCAAATTAATTTACTTTATCTGATAACTTATGAATAGCTATAACTCAGAGAAACAGGCCATAATTAAAAAACTATTTCCAGTTTTTAAAATTCGATACGTATAAGACATGGGTGAAGCCATGAGGAGGATGCTAGTGTGTTATAATTTAGCAAAAATTGAATTTAATTTGCATTTTGTACAGTTATGTTTTTGACAAGTTTGACAGATAAAGTTATTTTCTAAAAATTGTTAGAGGAATGTGTGTTGATATTTAATTATTATTTTTTTTTGTTTTCTAGGTTGATGCAAATTTTGCATATGCTTATACACTCCTCGGTCATGAATATGTAGTCACTGAAGAGTTAGAAAAAGCAATGAGCTGTTTTCGTAATGCTCTTAGGATATATCCTAGACATTACAATGCATGGTATGTATGTTTTCAAAAAAACCTGACAGTATGTTGTGTTTGGTAATGTTTTTAGTTGTGAGGTTGTTCAGCAATACCTCTTATGTTACTGTGTAATGTAGGATTCTATTGAATATCTTAACTTTTCTATGCAAAAGGTGGGGATGAGTTATTTCTTATATAGTTCTGGCCTATTCTTACTGTAAGGGATTTCTTAATACATTGATAGTTTAATTTGTGTTTTTTGTCTTTATTAATGTTACAGTGAATTAAAATAATTGTATTTGATCTGTGATTAACTGCCTTGGAATATTGAATTGGTTATTAGTACCAGCTAATAAAATTAATCAAGAGCACGTTTCCTTTCATTTATGAATTTGAAATTTTCATCTCTTTCTGGTTTTCTCAGAATAGTATTAAATTTAACATATATAAGTATAGATTTATACTGTTTATCCTAATGATTACAAAAATTGTCTGTATTCTGTTTAGTTTAAGTTGAATCCTATAGTAATCAAATGTTAGTGCACACTTTAAATGTGAATATTATGTATTATTGCATCATACATAAATGATTATCTTGAGTGTTATTCCATTAGTTGTTTTTGGTGTTTCAATTTTGACTTCAATGTTAACCCGCCGGGTTGGTCTAGTGGCAAACGTGTCTTCCCAAATCACTTGATTTGGAGTTCCAGCGTTCAAGTCCTAGTAAAGGCAGTTACTTTTATACAGATTTGAATACTAGATCGTGGATACCTGTGTTTTTTTGGTGGTTATTATAGCTACATTTTTGAAAATGAAATAAATAATATAGCTGCTTTTCACCCAGATGTCAATGAACTTTTGATTAAAAGTAAAAGCATATTTACAGTGATAAAGAACAAATATATATATATATCCACTGCATGTAAAAATTACAAAAAAGATAAGGTTTACCATATTTACCAACAAAATAGTAGCTATTACATTCCCAATAGTTTAGTATTGTATGTTACCAATAATATAAGACAAAACAAAAACTCTGATTGCTACTTAGCTTACTAAGTAAGCAATCTAGCTTACTAAGCTAAGTAGCAATCAGAGCTTAGCTTATTATTAAGTAATCTAAGTTTGCCTTAAGGTGTTTGTCATTCCCAAAATGTTTAATTAATCCCAAATAACCTTTGGCTTTTTACCTGATTACTGTTGCCTAATTAATTCTGATTTGTTCCCCTCAATTTGCAGTATGACCTTTATAGGTTGTCATCCATGTTTTTTATTTCATTTACAAAAATGAAGCTATAATTTTTATATATATATTTTATGTACAAAAATTTTCATATTCACATATTTTGATTTTACTGCATGGCAAGTGTGAACTGAGAGAAGCTGGGATTTTAAACAAAGTTTTGTATATTGGTATAGCAAGTCATGATGTTGAAGTATATAATTTGGTTCAAAATTCATATGCTATACATATCAAATCGTGTGGTTTATTTGATTACTGAGAGAATGGAAGAAACCTCAACATTTTTTTAGAAAATTTTGGTCAGTGACAAAAAAAAATTTACAGTGACTAAGTTTTTTGGCAGATCTCTGGTTGAATAGGATTTTTGATTTGTTGTATAATATAATTTATTTTTACTTAAATATTTGTGCAAGTTTATGGAGTGTAAAATGTTTTATACAAAGATCATGAGAGTGAAAGTATTCCAAGCCAATGATAGTTAAGTATTCTGTACTTATTAAACAATTATTAAAGTGTGTGTTATCTTTTCCATAGAGTTGTATTTTTATTATAGTAAAATATAAATTACTCAGAGAATAACAAACAGCATGTGCACAATTCAAATTATAACTTTTTTGGTGAGCTTGTGACCTAAAATGTAATTTATATTAAATAATAGTTTGTAATCTTGCAATTACTGTTAAGAATTCATATGCGACACTTATATCATAAATTCCTTTTGTTTGTTTTAAAGTACTCTGTAGTAGAAGATAACTGAAATGTGCATACACACATGTGGGCACATATACACATGTTGTGAGTATACAGGTTTATATGTAAAATGTTAAATTCTTAGTGTATAATTGTTTTTTATGATTAATATATTATTTGATTTTTCATGTTTACCTTATTTTGTTACAGGTACGGCATAGGCACAATATATTCAAAACAGGAAAGATTTCAGCTAGCTGAAATACATTTTAAGCGTGCACTACAAATTAATCCACATAGTTCAGTACTAATGTGTCATATAGGAGTGGTAAGTGTCAATCAATTTATTAATATTTATAGTCTTGGACAAGATGTTAAGCTAACCTGATCTACTTAGTGCTCAAAGTTCCTCTGTGATTTGATTGCTGCTCTCTTCCTGGCTTAGCTTTTCATTCTTGATCATACAGGTGGTATGGGAATTGTTTCAGTTACCATCATGACTCAGCTAGGAAGTTGATATATTAGTGGTTTCTCTAAGGGAAGTTGTCAGCAGTTTAGTGGAGGAAGAGAGCGAGTGAGAATGAGAGGGGCTAACATTTCTTTATATTTTTTAGTTTTAATGAATAATTAAATAAAAAATGTTTACATAAAAAAATTACAATGAGAAAAGTATTACATCTTATTAGAATTTGAACTCACAACCTTGTGGATGGAAGATAGAAATATTACTACTCCATTACTGAATTCAACATAGCGAATATTTTTTTTATTATCGACTGTAATTTGTGTTATCTGGGATATTAATGCCACTTTTAACTTTCAGAACCACTCCTCCTCTTCACTCACCCTTAATGATGAAATATGTAAAATACTTACAATTATATTCTATGTGTTGAAGTTTCTTTGGATGGCTTATACTCTGCTTCGCACTTTTCCTTCTATGTTCTCTATAGAATTTATCTCAGTGTAAAATCCAGCAGTAGTCTGCCATCATCATAGAAGTCCATTCTCCTTGATACTACCTTTTCATTTCTTTCCTGATGAATTCTCTTGCCCATCTCTTCTCTAACGACACCCAGATTTCGAGGAAAATAGTCCACGTTTAAATTTAGGAAGTGAACCTTCAAGTTTGGAACAGCCTACATTTTTGTACTTCTGCAGCATATTCTTAATGATTGATTTGAAGTTTGGATCCTTCTTATTGCCCAGAAACTTGGTTACTATGTCTTTAAAGGCTCCCCAGGCTTCTTTTTCTGAAACTCCCATTTGTTTCTCAAAATAACCATCTTTGAGAAGTTTTCTAATGTCTCGACTAGTAAAGAACACCCTCTTCTAGTTTGGCAGTTGATAAGACTGGAGATTTGCCACAGATATATTTAAAACATTTATCTTTGTTTGGTAAGGCTTTGACAAATTGCTTCAAAAAACAAGGAAACTTTGTATATTGTCCTTGCTGTCCTAGGAGCATTAATATTATTTTGAGATTGCTGCATGTAATCCAGCTATGATTGTTATATTTAATTTTATCGAGAACGAATTCCAAATTATTGTAACCCTCTTTTAAATCGACAGAATGTCTGGTGGGTATGAACGAATACATATTCCCATTGTGAAGAAGGACAACTTTGAGGCTTCTTTTGAATGAATCTATGAACAGTCTCCAATTGGTATTTTTATATGAAAAGTTAAATTGAGTCAAAAGTCCATGTATATCAGTGCAGAAGACCAATTCTACTTCTGAAAAATATGGAAGAAACTTTTTTCTCTACCTGAATGAGGATAATGAGCTGCGCTAGCAGGTTTTTCTCTTTAAGTTTTGAACCAAGTAGTTCTGAATTTTCTTTGGTTAGATGTAAGTCTTGAACCAAATTGTTTAGTTCACACTGTGAATAAAGCTCTGGTGCACAGCTACCTCCGGGTTTGTACTCCTCAGGGTTATCTTCATTTAAGTCACTTGTGGAACTGTCTATTTCAGGTAAAGTTTCTGGTGGAATTGGCACTAGTATGTCTGGACCATGAGAAAGCAGGCATAAAGTGGATGGCAGATTTGGGTAGTTGATTCTTTTTTTATTCTTCAAATTGAAACCTTGAACACCATTCGAACAAAAGTAACAATCATTGGTGTGGTTTCGTGGCTCTCACCACACCATTGGAACTCCAAATCTGAACGGTTCTTGTTCACCTTTTGATTATTGTTTATGTCCTTCAACACATGTGTAGCAAACATAACGGAGTGCCCAAGTTTTGTCTTGATCTCCTGTTTTCACTCCGAAATATGTAAGGTACACTTGCGAATGAAATTTGTTAGATTTATTTTTTGCCTTTCTACCAGTCACAGGAAATGTAACAAAAAGCATTTGCAGAATTTTTGTAGCTTCTTGAAACCATTTTGAAAATGTAAAGTTTGATTTATGGCCTGAGAATATATTTTCCACCAACAAAAGCAGGTTTTGATCATGGAGGACTTGATTTATACACACAGATGGTTGAAACATTACTGATAGTAGTACACGGTGCATGAATGACACATATAGCTGCCAATAAACTTGTTACATCTTGTTAAGTCTTGTCACAACCTATTGGCCAAGCTGTCAACTCCATGTATTCACTTAACAATGGAGAACCAACTCTCCCATCGTCTCGTCATCTTCAACCCGACTTCCCCCTGCCATCCTCTTCAGACCACTCAACTGTTTAGCTAAAGAATGCATAGTTTAAGTCAAAAAAGTGAATATATTAATTTATTATAAAAAAAACGTTTTATGTCTATTTTATAATATCACATTTTCTCAATTTTTCAACTTTTTACAAATTTAGAAATTTGCGAAAATTCCTGACGTGATGGAAAAAAATGAAGGTTATTTTCGGATTCAATGCTAAAAAGTACATAATAATCAATTATCAAAAGTTAAAAAACATTCCACAACCAAAAATTGAAGGCTTGTGTGATTAAGATGAAAAAATATTGAAAATAAGATACTATAGTAGTAGTAGTAGTAGTAGTAGTAGTAGTAGTAGTAGTAATACATAATACATATATGTGTGTTCCTCTATGTGGTTGTTGTCTTGCTGACTAATTTTCATGGTGTTACATTATGTTATTATATGACATGAATATGGAAATAATTTAATACAGGTATTAACTAGAAAGATTGAGAATTTGTATAATTGCATGATGTATGTAGAAATTTGCTTCATTGCAAATGTGTTGTAGAAATTTGCTTCACTTCTATTCAAGGATTATCAAGTTCATGCAAGAAATCAGATAGTAACACAAGTTACACAAATGCCATCAGGAGTGATGAAATAAAATAAATTTCACTAACTGAAATTCTTACCTTTATGAGAGAAAGCTCATTATTTGTACTGATATTCAGTGTTATAGTTATTGTACTAACAGGATATTCAGTGAAGTATATATGAATTTATGATTGTTTGGAAAACTTTTTTTATGTGGTCTAACTCACAGAACCTTAATATCATTTCTACTTCAGTTTAATTCCTCCATGGTGTTGTATCTCATTGAAGATTAATTTTTCTACATTTTTATGTGCTGTGATTAGCTAATGTGACATATTTACTTTTAATCCAATGATTTTGTTTATGTTAATTTAATTCTTGGTAATTGCTTAAGTTTGTTAATTTCTGCTGATTCCTCCTGGTCACTAAGAATTTTGGGCGGTGAATGATCTGATACAGCTGCCAAAGAAGCCTGCTCTCGGCTTACTTTTAAGTAGTGTCAGTTCCTATTAAACAGTTTTAAAGTATAGTGAAAATCTGTTCGGTTGACTGTTTGGCCATTGCCTTCTGTCTTCTACTTCTCAAGAGAGATTATGTTGCTTAGGTAAGAGTTAGATGCCACGAAGACATCCTTTGTCGGCTGTATTTTTGCAACGGTTTATACATGGATTTCTCTTGCTAACTGGTGATTGTTTAATCTATATGTTAAGTAATAATAAATTCATCACTTTCTTGTTTTTTTTACATTGTGTAACATTCTGATGGAGATTTAAACTAGGAATTAGGATTGATGTTAAATCTAGTATATAAAAAATTTAAATATTTTTAAAATCTATTTTAAAATGTAGGAATAATGTAGATGGACCACAGAATATAAAAATAGGAAGTGAAAAGATTATGGAGGTAGAAGAATTTTGTTATTTGGGAAGTAGAATTACTGTAGATGGACGAAACAGGATTCATATAAAGTGCTGAATAGCATAGGCGAAATGAGGTTTCGGTCAGAAGTATAATTTGCTTATATCAAAAATTAATTAAAACGTCAAAAACATTTGTGAAAGTATATATTTGGAGCATAGCTTTATATGGAAGTGAAACTTGGACAATTGGAGTACCTGAGTAGAAAAGATTAGAAGGTTTGGAAATGAGGTGCTATAGGAAAATGTTAAAAATCAGATGGGTGGATAAATGACAAATGAAGAGGTGTTGCGGCAGATTGATGAAGAAAGAAGCATTTGGAAAAGTATAGTTTAAAGAAGAGACAGACTTGCAGGCCATATATTAAGGTATCCTGGAATAGTCGCTTTGTTAGTTGGAGGGACAAGTAGATTGGAAAAATTGTGCAGGCAGGCAACATCTGGAATATGTAAAACAAACTGTTAGGGATGTAGGATGTAGAGGGTATACTGAAATGAAACAACTGGCACTAGGTAGGGAATCTTGAAGAGTTGCATCAAACCAGTCAAATGACAGATGAAAAAATATCTGTTATTGACTTAACAAAATAAAGTTTCTTTTTGTTATATTGTCTTTAAATTTTGCAGGAGCCATTTACATTCCTGCTTCAGTTAAATTAGTTCTGCTTTGTTCATTTGCAATATATTCATGCTTATTTATTGTTTGTATTAAATTTTTATGGATAATGTTATTTGAAGATTTAGTTTTCCATTTTTGCACTGTAAATACTGGAATCTTTATTCTGCCAGAGCCCAGGCTGAATATTTCCAGTGTAAAGGAAACTGTTGAATTAAACTAATGCGTAACATATTGTGTAATAGTACTATTCATTCGGGAAAAACTATCAACTTCTGATTAGGGTGTATAAATATCTGTGTATTTCAGTCTGTTAATAGTAGCTAACACAGCATAGGGATCTAGTAAAATGTAATACGTATGTTATTTTTAACTTTGTAGTATTGACACAATTGCATTCCTTCCAATTAAAGATGAGACTGAGCCAATAGATTATATTATTTTTATTAGTTTTCCTGTACAACCTTTGATTAATGTTTGACTTTCTTTTCTTGTTAAATATTTCAAAGAACTTTTGTGTTTTTTCCTCTGTTTCTTTAATAGACCTGTAATGAATATTCTTATTTTGTGTTTTCCAATAACTTATTTTGGTTTTCTTCCTTAAAATAAAATTAGTGTCGTTAAACTTATTAAAATTGACTTTTTTACTTACACTTTTTTGAGTTTTTCTTTTATTTCCTTTGAACAGGTTCAGAATGCATTACAAAAGACTGATCAAGCATTACAAACATTAAATATGGCTATAGAAAAGGATCCGAAAAATGCATTATGCAAGTTCCATCGAGCGTCTATTTATTTTGCAGCTGGTAGGCATGCGGAGGCTCTGAATGAATTAGAACAATTAAAGACTATTATCCCCAAAGAATCTCTAGTCTATTACCTTACAGGAAAGGTATGTTATAATATTTTATTGAAATGCATTCTAGCAACAAGATTAAGTTGATAAATGAATTAAGGCTACCTGTATAACTATAACTAATAGTTGATAAATAAATCTGATTGAAAACATCATCATTATTATTATTATTATTATTTATTTAATATTAAAAAACTTAATGTTTCTATAATTTAAATTCATGTATTAATCATATTGCTGGCAAATCAGCAACAAATCATACGCATTATAAAAGCAGTTTAGACTTAATAACAATTTAGAATTAATCAGCATGTAAAGGTAAATTCTAATCTTCAACTTATTATACATAATCTAGGGTGTAACAATTATGTAAACAGGATGCAATAAAAAAGTGCACCGGCACTTCACTTCTGAATTCTACATACCTGTTTTGTTCATTTTCATATGTAAAATATTAAAATAATAGGAAAGTATTTTTTTTGTTTGTTTTCTGCATACATAAATAAATAGTAAACCTGTTGATTTATGGCAGTACTATAGAAACTTAAACAGTTCTGTTATTATTATTTATGTAGAATCAAGTTACTGATTTTCTAATTGATTATAATGTAGCTTGTAGTTATTAATCTTCTTTTGTTTAAATTTTTCTTTATGATTATATATGATTTATGTAATTTAGGATTTGTGTATTTTACAAGTGCCATTGGTTTTATATGTGATTAAAAAATTATAAAACTAATGACTATATTACTTTTACATTAATATTTATTTTTAGATAATTTGTAAAATATGTGATTTATTATATACTTGAACATTATTAAAGGACTCAAGTTTTAATTTTTATATTGGTTGATGACTGTTTGTAACTACATGAATTTGATTTTTTCCAGGCTCAAGATTAGACATTACAGATAGTGTTTTATTGTTATCTGTTATGTATTCAGTCATTTGTTGAAGATTATGGTATTTGTTACTAATGCTTAGTTACATTCTATTTGAGATTGTTTACTGGATTTGAATATTATTAACAAGTAATAATTTATTTGTTTACAATATTCATGAGAGATTAAAGAATTTGCCTTCTGTGAGATATGAAAATCTCTGAGCTATTATTATTCTCTTAAAGAATTTAATTAAGTGTTTTGCTATTAATGTTTTCTTGATTTATTATGAGCATAAATTATTTTTGGTGGTTTTAATTGAATGTTTTGTGACTGTGATATTCTGAACACACTATTTTGCTAGGACTATTGTAACAAACACATTATTAATGACAAATTCCAGTTATTGAAATTTTGGAAAGAATCGTTATATTAGAGAAAATAGTGTATATAAATAGGTTTTCAGTATTTCTAATTTTAACACATTTTATGATTTCACAAAACCTATAATACTTTATCGTATGTGTACAATATAAGGTACAACTGAACTTCTCAGTCAGAAAATTTGGCTTATATATGTAAGGCTTACATACATCAATTATGCATTAACGGGGAAAACATAATTTTAAAATCTTAGTTTTAAAAATGTAAATTGCATGCATATCTTAATTAAATGTCCAATGAAATGCTTACATTATGAATAAACTGCACATAGTTCACTTACTTGGGATATTCCATTTTAATTCAACAATGATCAGTGCATCACTTTCTGATTTTTATGATATTTGGTATAATTGCACATCTTGTAGTGGCCAAAAAATACTTCTTTATATTTAAAAAAAAAAATTTCTTTAATAATAGACCATTTTCTAACTCACAAACATGTAAAAACAGCAATTTTTGTTACTTTTTCCATGAGCTGTAGCATTCTTAAAAAGTCAAAAAGGCCTTTTTGGAAAGAGTAAAGATGGAAATTCATCTTATTGTTGTCAGAATTAATTTTGTTACATAACCAAATCTTGTAATGTTTAATGAAGCTATGTTTACAAACTGTTGCTTTTTAAAATTTTTGGCCCAAATTAAAAATGAAGGGCTTAAGGTAACAGGCCTGTTGTTTACCTTTTAAAACTCTTAGGTACTAGTAGTAATAAAAAAAATTAGACTGTTACAGACTGTCCTTCATTAAAAAAAATAGCTACCAAATCGTAAGATTTTGAAACTGTCTCATTTTAGGGGCCCAAACACCACATGTGGGACAGGTGGAAAAAATCTGAAATGTTTACAGCACATACAAGTAACTTTTTTATATACTTAAAAACCATATAAAATTTATTTTTTTACTTATAGTGGTTGACAAGTAATGAACCCAACAAAACCGCTAAAAACGCCATTCCTTCCAACTTTAAACAATGCATCCAAAAATACTGTTATGTATTTTTTCAGATTATAAAAGTTACAACTAAACTCATTAGAATGAATAAATTGATAATTAATAGTCAATTACAAAATGATAAATAGTCAGTTACAGAATGAATAAACAGTTCAAATATATTAAGTTGTTCAATTTACTTTTACCTTATTTTACTCCTGCTAATGGAAGTTATAAATAAATCTTGCACTTTTTGATAACAAACGTAACTAATATAACTTAGTGCTCCTGCCATTTTTTTATTGAGTAGAACTGATAAGTCCTCACTCATCTTTGGTGTAATGTTGTGTTCTCTTCCAGTAGTTGATAGAAAAACCCACCGGGTTGGTCTAGTGGTGAACGCGTCTTCCCAAATCAGCTGATTTGGAAGTCGAGAGTTCCAGCATTCAAGTCCTAGTAAAGCCAGGTATTTTTACACGGATTTGAATACTACATCGTGGATACCGGTGTTCTTTGGTGGTTGGGTTTTAATTAACCATGCATCTCAGGAATAGTCGAACTGAGAACGTACAAGACTACACTCATACATATCATCCTCATTCATCCTCTGAAGTATTATCTAAACGGTAGTTACTGGAGGCTAAACAGGAAAAAGAAAAGAAAGTAGTTGATAGAAAAAGCTCTGAAGGCATGAGAATCTTAAAAATATTTTCCAGTTGAACCCATGTTTGATTATCCTCCAATGATTTCTTGAATGAAGTACCAGGACCCTGCGGATGGAAAAAGTGTATTCAATATTCTTCTTCATTCTCATGTATTTTGACTTCAATGACTTCGCCTAACCACCTCTTGCCATCACACACACACAGCAGATATAATTTTTACGTTTTGGCTTTGGTAAACCTATAAAGCAATCAGAAACACTGTTGTCCTTGTGTATCGATACTAACCGTAATTGTTTCTGATTTGGAGGTTGCCCAGACTTCAGAATACATTTCTGACTTGTTGGAACATAACTGTGAAAGGTAATTGTACATTTCAGAAGGTGTAACAATTTGATTGTTGACTGTCCTTTGAAGGCTAGCTTTAATCACATTCCTTTTCACAGTTCCACTAATATCATGACATTGTCTTTTTCTTTGGTATGAGGTAAAAAAATGCCATTCAGCTGCGATTTCAAAATCTTGATGGTAGCACAAATTTATTAATTTTTTTTTGTTTTATATTGGGCTGAGGAGCAATCAGAAAATAAAAAAATTGTTTAACTTGTGGTAACAGTGTTTTTACTTTATTTATAACTTGCTTTTGGAAGCAGAAGAACGATGTAGTATTGTGCTTCAAGTACTCACTAATCACACAGTAGCTTTGGGTTTGTAATTTTCTTTCTTTTTTAAAACATATGAGAAATGGATGTACTGTACCATAAGTTTTTTACCAGTGATATGACTGGATTTCATCCTGTATCAAAAAGGAAAATTTTGAGAGAAGTCTCCCATTACAATACATTCACCCTCCAACAAGTTTTCCTTTTTAATGTTGAGAAAATTAGCTTGTTTCTTTGCAACAAAATGATGGCTTTTAGATTATTTAAATTTTCATTTAGTTTTTCTAAGTACTCTTGAAATGGAAGAATTTGAGTAGTTAGTTCACAGCGGTCAACAGACCCACTGTTTGAAGATAATTTCAGAATCAAAATCATCCCAGCTCTCTTGCAGTAATCTGAGCACTTCATTAGTGCCTGGGCGTTTTTCACACTGTGATAACGTGCACGTTAATTTTCTATATCACATACCATGGTTGAAAGGAGAATTTTATAATCAAATTTCATTTTTAGAGCAGATAACATGAGTTTTACATTTTGATGGGTGACATATGCACACAGAGTACCTGACCCACCAGCCAGAACACAAAATTTAGGTCTTTAAATCAGCAAATTTTGAAAACCAATTTTTAAATTATGTTTTTCTTTGAAGGCTGTGTTACATAAGATAAGCAAGCCTTTTTTGAATATTAATTTTCTTCCCGTCAGCTTGTCTTATACAATCCTTCTTGCCTGGCATCATTTGGCTGTGGTCATCATTCTGGTAAAAATGTTGGACTCATTTAATAATTTTCATTAATTACGTGACTGGATTTCTTTTTACAGATTTGTGGTAAAATTCCACTTGTTCTAACTAATTGTTTGGATTGACGGGCTAAATACTGACTAACACTAAACTCATTTTGAATTTTCTGAATGCTCTAGCTGCTTGGTAATAAACTTAAAATATTATTTTTTTCCTGGTTTGGTGTAACTGTTTTCATTTTATCCTTTATTTTAATGATTTATTCTTCATATTCCTTACCTAAATCAACATAATTTTGTGGTACTAAACTGGTTTCTTTCTTAGAAATATTTAAATCAAAGGAATTGTTTAATTTACTGGTAACTGACTGCTATTTTTGTAACTTTACTTTTTAAAATTGGTTCCTTTGCGCTGCTTGATAATTTTTGAACCGTAACAGGGGAAATGCCAAGTGCTGAACGAGCTTTATTCACAGACTCGACTGTAACACATTGAGGCTCAAATATATCTTAACATTCCGGTTTTCTGTCATCTTGTGGGTTTTGTATTTTGTTTAAGCATTTTGTTCATAGTGCTCTGCCTGGATTTAATTTTAAATTTGGGTTGCTTACCGAAAGTGTCAAAGATATCTCTCGAAGAGATTTCTTAACCGGTTTAGTGTGACAACTAGATGGGTCAGGGCAACTTTTCTCATTAGTATGAAAAAATTTATGTATATATTTGGTTTTGTGAAAATTACAGATATTTTTTGTTTCAATACATCCACTTCTTAAAGATATCAAAGCTATTTACTGTTCAGTAAACTCTAAAATATCATGCAATGCTGAAGATCTATTGTAAGTCAATTTGTGACATACTGTTTCAGTGTGCATGCCAATTGAACACTTCATAATCCGTTTTTATAAAATCCAAGGGTCCATGTCCATGCATGTCTATTCACTTGCGTGTTTAAACATAAGTTTGTATGTATGAGTCAGTTAATATTCTAGATAGTTTGCTACTTAAAGTATATATCATTATAGACATATAAAAATATTTTTTGTCGTAGGCCTACATTATTGTCTTAAAATTACTGTGAATTTATGCTGTGAATTTTTTGGAGACATTGTTCACAGTTAAAAGGAACAGTGTTTTTAGCAGTTTCGATGGCTTTATTACTTGTCAACCTCTTGGAGTAACAAAATAAATTTTATATGGTTTTAAAATACATAAAAAGTATTTACTGCTGTAAACATTTCAGATTTTTCCACCTGTCCCACATGTGGTTTTCGAGCCCCAAAAATGAGACATTTTCAAAATCTTATGATTTGGTGGTTTTTTTTTTAATGGTGGATACTCGGGAACAGTTTAGTTTTTTTTAATAATTGCTACTAGTACCTAAGAGTTAGAAGGCAAACAAGAAGCCTGTTGCCCTGCCCTTAAGCCCTTCATTATTTATTTTGGGCCCAAAATTTAAAAAAAAAAAAACAATTTGTAAATGTAACTTTATTAAACATCACAAGATTTGGTTATATAACAAAATGAATTTTGAGTGCACTAAGATGAAGTTCCATCTTTACTCTTTCCAAAAAGCCTTTTTTTGACCCTCTGTTTGATGTAAAACAAGAGTGCTACAGCTCATGGAAAAAGTGATGAAAATGGCTGTTTTTACCTGTTGGTGAGTTAGAAAATAATCTCAAGAAAAAAATTTTTTAAAATGTAAAAAAAATATTTTTGGCCACTACAAGGTGGATATACCAAATATCGTCAAAATCAAATATAATGGTTGCAATAAAATTTTTGAAAATTTGTTGAATTAAAATGGAAACCTACTTGTGATTTCCTGGCTACCAGAGATAGAAATTGATAAACAAATTACATCGCTGTTGTTTTTTTCTTCTTAATCAGTTTTAAAAGTAAGAAATGTCTGTTTTTCTTCCTATTACTAATAATAATGCCTTTCTAAATTAATTTATTATTTTTTTCTAGAAAGAGCAAATGATTCAGTTTTTTTATATTTTTACAAAGTAGGAAATAAACTTTGATCTTGAAAAAAGTTTTTATACTGTTTGAGGTTAAAATGTCTATTTTATTTGTTATTACTATTAATCTTTGCTATTTCTTCTTATTTTTAATAGGTTCATAAAAAGCTGGGTAATACACATCTAGCATTAATGCATTTTAGTTGGGCTACTGATTTGGATCCCAAAGGTGCTAATAGTCAAATTAAAGAAGCAATTGACCCAGCTATATCTCGATCCCATACAGAAGAAACAGGTTAGTTTGAATTAATTTTTAAGTTTTAGTATTTTTATTTATAATAATAATTTTTTAAAAGAGAAGTATGTGTTAATAGTAAGTAATATTGGTTGCCATTTTAATGTAGTCAAAGCATCGTTTGTAATGTTCTTTGGTGTAAGTGTTAGTTTCATTTTTAAGAATAATGTACATTCTCTTATAACATATTAAAGGTATAGTTTTAAGATGTTGCTCATTTAGTTGTTAGAAGCATACTTATTTACTTTGATATTAATTACTGTGCCATTCACATTTATGTATTTTTTTATTTTCTTGTCCTTTTAAATAGTAGTAGAGTGCTATTATGATTTATCTGGTCACATTTTTCTGTTTCTTTTCACTGGTGGTATGCTCACTTTAATTGATTTTTTCATTTTATTTATGAAATCTTTTGTAAACATCAAGTGCTCCTGATGTATTAAATAAATGAAATGTTAATCATATATTGATTGAATTATAGTTATGATAAGTTTGAAACGCTTAGCACAGAACACAGAACATTAGAAAAAAATACATTTAATTAAAATGTAAATAATATCATTGCAGGTTGTCATCAGTAATATCAACATGTAGTAAAACTGCATACTGTGTTGTTAATTTCAGTAATTTATAGAAAAAATGTATTGAACATGACTTCAACCATTGGCACTTTACTACCGTACTTTATAATCTTTAATTCCAGGATGAAATTTAAAGGTAAAGGTATTGTAAACCATCAGATTGTAAAGTATGCAATTGTAATAAGATTTAAGTTAAAGTAATATTGTTGTTATTTTGTTTTATACAGAATTTAATGTTTGTCTATCCTTAGCTACTGAATACTGTTGTTTTCAGTTTCATTGCTCTAGTTGCCTATTTCAGTTTATGTTTAATGTTGCACGATCAGGATATGCATGTTGTATGATCATGTTCCTATAACTCTCAAAGGTTTAATTTTCTCTTTGTTATTCTTTTCTGTTAAATCTTAATAGAAAGTAAGAAATGTAAGTAAGTGGTTTACATTTCCCCTTGTTTGATTATTCCACACGGGTTAGATTTTTATAAGTGTTCCTGCCTTAGCTATTCCTTCAATTTTCAGAATGTTTTGCAGTTGAGACTCCATGTCATTAATAAGTTTGTCGCACTACTTTTAGATGCAAGATACTTGTATGATGAACTTTTGCTCTAATTCCCATTCATTTGATCATCATAGGGAAAGTTTTCTTTGAGTTAGAAATCTTCCTTCCTTTTAGTTAAAAATTTATGCTTTTACTTAAAAACTGAACTGAACAATGTACGTAAAACTAAAGTGAATGTGATTATCATTTATCTAGTAGTCCTGTAAATGGTAGAGAAGCTCATTTTGTTCTGAAATGAACAAATTGAACTCGACAATAAAATTGAAACAATAAAGTAAAAATTAAATACAAAACAAACAGAGTTATCAATTATTATTTCTTGTGAAAGAGATCATGCCAAAAATAATCTTGCTATAATAGCAATATTTTCAGGGACACCAGAAATCACTGACTGATAACTGTCAAGTAGGTATTTCCACTAAATACCAATGTGTTTTTTTTTTTTAAAGGAAGTACCATATTTATTCGAGTACCCCCGCACTTTTTTTCTTTGAATTGGAGAGAAAAAATAAGAGTGTGAGGCCTACTTAAAATATAGTCTTTAGCCAGGATAATTTATGTAAAGTAAACATTTTCTTAGAAGTACCTAAATTTAATCACATAAATACATTTACATTAGATTTTCGTTTATCAATACTGGATGCCGCTTATACAGAATACATCCTTAATTATTAACATCCTGTTCATATTATCGATAGGAACGAAGTTACGGTATTTTATAAAACTGATTCATTCTGTATAGGCTACATCCGGTTCTAATGACACTACAGTTACAGTATCAGTTACTCATTGTTGTCTTGTCTATTCGCCATAGTTATTGTACTGTTGTATATGTGGACGGTTATGTGCATTTTATCTGTTTAGTTTATCTTGTAAAGTTTAATACGGTAATTTATTTTAATTACGGCATTAAAATGAGTACAAAAGGACAGCATCTACGGCCTTTTACAGTAAATGAAAAACTGCACGTTATAGAAGAGGCTGAAAAAATTGGAAATTGGGTGGCAGGAAGAAAATTTGACATAGATGAAAGCTGCATTCGAGACTGGCGTAAGAAGAAACAACTTTTGGTGAAAGGCAATGGTAAAAAAGGGCTTTTCGTGGCTTAAAACCAAAATACACAAACATAGAAAAAAATTTGTATGACTTTGTTATGGAAAAAAGGAATGTGGTTATGTTGTCACGACAGAAATGTGTCAATCATATGCTCGTGAAATCGCTAAATCATTGAATAAAGTTGACTTTAAAGCAAGCCGTAGATGGATAACACGATTTTTTGCATGAAATGATTTGTCAATAAGACACAAAAAGACAATTTATCAACAACTTCCAGACGCTTATGAACATAAAATATTACATTTTCACAAATACATAATAAATCTTAGAAAAGAAAAAGGCCATTTGCCTTCTCAAATAGGAAACGCTGATCAAACCCCCGTATATTTTGAAATGCCATAACAGAACCGTAAACAAAAAGTTGAAAAAAGGGTTACAATTCGCACTGGTGGTAATGAAAAACAAAGGTGTAGTGTTATGCTTTGCATTACTTCTGATGGATCAAAATTACCTTTGTATATTGTTTTTAAAAGAAAAACTCTTCCTACCATACAGGTAAATGGAGTTATTATCAGAGCACAGGAATCAGGTTGGATGGACAAAACCTTAATTTTGGATTGGATCAGGTGTGTATGGCAAAAGCGAACAGGAGATTTACTTAATAAAAAAAATACTCGTATGCTAGTAATGGATAGTTATCGGGGTCATACAACTGATAAAGTGAAAGACATTTTAAAAAAGGGTATGACAGATGAAGTAATAATTCTAGGCGGATTGACATCTCTATTGCAACTAAAAGTTTGCATTAATAAACCGTTCAAATCTGCATTAAAACAACTGTACAGTAAATGGATGGCTGATGAAAATTTCTTTCTCACGCCTACAGGAAGAACGCCCAGATTTTAACCAGATTTTTGTTTGGATAAAAGATGCTTGGGAAGGTATTTCCATGGAATTAGTAAGGAAAAGTTTAAAAAAAATGCAGAATATCTAATGAACTTGATGGTAGTGAAGACGATCGATCACCTTTGGCAGAGCGACGTGGAGACTACCGGTAACTCTTCTACAGACATCGACAGTGACCTCTTCTACAGACATCGACAGTGACAGTGATTAATTAAAAATAAAATCCCATATTAAAAAGTGTATTGAATGAACCTTTTCAACATGATACTTTCTTTTTGTTTTACTGGCCTACTGATTCTGAACTAAACTAGTATTTACGGTAATTAATTATTAATGTAATATTAATATTGTAATTTAAATGAATGAATTAAATGCTCTACATTCTGAATATTTTCGTATTTATGTATTTTTTTATCATATCTGTTTTGCACTTTAAAATACCGGTATATACTCAAGTTTTTTTTAGATTTTCAGTTCAGAAAATTGAGGTGCAGGGCTTATTCGGTGGGGGGGGGGGGGTACTCGAATAAATACGGTATTCAGTAGTGTGCTGAGGAAGACACACCTTCTTCTGGTGTTAGGTATGAGAAAGTTTTATTCTCTCATAGCTTTTTACAGCTGTAGGAGAATGATATTGGAGACAAGCATTAGTTTTTAAACATGGGCTAACATGAAAGTAAAGTACAGCTTATCTAAGGAAAGAAAGATTTTCTTAGTGGAACGCAAAATCGGGTTTCTTAGTATTTAATTAACATCACTTATTTTAAAATTCATTTCTAGTTACAGAAAATACTTACTATCAGCATTTTTTTTTTCACCCAACAGAATTAACATTAGTGACATTAAAGTGATTTGAAATTTATATGAAATCTTGTTTAAGAAAAAAAAAAACATGAATTTTTTGTTTTAATGATGATTACTATTAAATCATTCATTAAAAAACTGTGAAATTCTGTTTGTACATTCTAACATACTAAGAAGAATAATAGATAATATAATTTAATAAATATAAATTTATGTTTCTGTTTAATGTAGCCAAGGCATTTCTTTCAAAGTATTCTGAAAAATGTTAGAGCTAGGAACTTTCTGATCATGAATAATTTCTATATAACTAGGTAAACTGTAGTGAATTTTTTTCTTTTTTGTTAAATGTGGGTTTGATGGAAAATTCTTTTCAACTTTTCCTATAAATATCTAGTGAGAAACAGGAACTCTTAAAATGTATTACTTTTTCTTAAGTGTCTCATGCACAGACCCTGAAACAGATTGAAAATTGTGATTTGACATCTAGAGTGTATGGGAAACCACTTGTTCCGGGTGCAGTGGCATTGAGTCATAAACTTCATCTTCCTTGTTGTACTATAATTCTGCTTGATTGTGAAAGGTAGCAGCAACAATTTTAAAACAGAAAGTTTTTATGAAAAATTATAAACTAGCTTTTATATATGGTGTTGGGCAGGCTCATCATTGCTTTTATTATAAAAATTTTCACTAACACTCCACAAAAAACATAAATCTCCTATGCATTCCTTCTTGTTTAATTTAACCTTTCTAATCTAATCCTACAATAGTATGATTTGAATGAAAATGCAAGAAGTTTGAAGAAACAACATATATTTTAAAATTTAAAAAAATATACAGTACAATAACTAATACAACTATGAGGGAAAGTTAAAAATTATGTATACTTTTCATTTTATAATATATTTTCACAAAGATAGGAGTTCAAACGTGTACATCATTTTTTTTTCTTGTCAATGCAATGAATGCATCAATGCAATGCACTTGGTTCAGTGATCTCTACTTGGTACAGTGATCTCTACTTGGTACAGTGATAAACTTGCATATTCCTTTCAAGAAGAAGATTTCAGTGGCAGTCTCCTTAGTACTGCTTCCTGCACACCTAAGTCTGTGGAAAATCGTGAACTACGCAAAGCATCTTTGAGTGGCCTAAACAGATGAGTCTCAGAGGGAGCAATCTGGGATGTAGGGAGGATGTTCTAGTACCTCAAAATTTAACTTGATGATTTGAATAGTGAGGCAAGCTGTGTGCAGGCAGGTGTTGTCATGCAACAACATCACTTTCTTCGACCTTAGTCCTGTGCATTTGATGTGAATTGCTTGTTTTCAACTTTTCACTGTAACTTATGCTGTTGATTGTAGTTCCCTTTTCCATGAAGTCTTCCAGTATAGGCACTTTTGAGTTCCCATAAAAATGGTTAACGTAACCATTCCTGCCAATTGCTCAGCCTTGAATTTTTTCTTTGTTAGGGATCCTGGGTGTTTCCATTCCATATTCAGGTGTTTTGATTTTGGCTCATTGAGTTGAACCTACATTCATCACCGGTGACTATTCTGCTCAAAAATGTGTTGCATTCCTTGTTGAAGCAAGAGAATAAGCATTGGAAGATGTCAAATTGTTTGAGCTTATGTTCTGCAGTAAAAGCTGTCTTTGTATCCATCGTGCACAGACTGCAGAAGCTGAGTTTGTCATGTTTGATATGATGGGCAGTACTGTGATTATGTTCAAAGAAGTCTCTATCTAATCTGGCTATTTGCCAGGACCATCTCTTGAGCTTGCTGAATCTTCTCTGTGGTGGAGGTTGTCAGGCGTCCTGTTCTCTCTTTATGTATTACAGTTGTCCAGCCACTTTTAAACATCTCGATCCATGAAAAAAAAAACACTTTATCTGATAAATCAGTGTTCTGTATTGTGATAAAAGTCTGTAATGAATTTCAGCCCCTTTCACATCCATATGATCTGAATTTATTCATTATCAAGAAACTAATTTTTGTACTTTATGTATATGTATTTTTTATATGTACTTTTAAGTTCAAACTTAAGCAACTGACATCTCAAACAATATACAGTACAATAATAACTAATACAACTATGAGGGCAAGTCAAAAATTATGTATACTCTTCGTTTTATAATATATTTTCACAAAGATAGGGGTTCAAACATGTACATCATATTTTTCTTGTCAATGCAGTGCAATGCACTTGGTTCTTTGGTTCTTTTATGTTGTTGAAGACTTTTTGAAATCTTCTGCATTTGAGAAATGCTCCAGAATGTTCTGCTAACATTTTGAAAGTTCCAGATGGTTTAGAAGTTACAGTTAAAAAGTGTTCTGTAATGCTACAGAATCTTTGGCTGTTCCAAAATGTTGTAGAAACATTTAGAAACAATTTCTAAAATGTAATATTGTTGGAAAATAGTAATAGTGAGTAGTAGTGTTCTCAACCCTTTTCTCTCCTGCAGTGTTTGTGGAGGGAAGCGTTTCCCTCCAAACGCGTTTGTGCAGCGTATAATGGGATGTCTAACACAAACAGTATTTTTGCTCAGTTAATAATAATTGTACTAAGTTTGATTGTTATTGTTTGTGTTGTTTAGGAGGTGGTGTGGAACATATATACATACAATGATTTTTATTTTTATTAAGGTGCGATTCTGCCTAATAGCAAGAAATATTTTGCAAAATTCTATAAAAATTGGAAAAAGTATTTAGCTGTAAATGCATCATAGATGGATGAAATGAGAAATGGTTGATTAAAACAGGACATTGCTTCACTAGGAAAGCTATGTTATCATTTTATTCTTATTTGCCTCAATAGTTTTAAGTACTTATAAAGTCTTAAATAATATCACCATTAATTAGACTGGTTATTTATGAGGAATTGGTTATAATCTATTTCTCTGATTATATTTTTCTTTTTAAGGGATAGAATTTTGCAGTCCACATTGCATGTGTTTTTTTTATTGATATCTGTTAATAATGTTACTGACCAAATGTTAACTGTTTCAGCTGATGACTTTGCCAGTGAAGGCAATTCTGCTTTGACCCAGGATGCTTCATCGCAAGAATTGCCAGTTTTAATGCAGGATAATGATGAAATACTCTAGTTAGTACTGACTGTAGAATCTTCAGAAACTTCTTTCTTATCACCAACATTCATCATGTAATTTTATTTCATTTTTTCTTCTGAGGACAGTTTGATATAATTATGCGTTGGAATGGAAATGACAGATTCTCAGACACGCTAAGGTAGAACAGTTATTTATATCATGTATTTCTTGAATATATTTGTCACAGTTCATCAAAATATGAACTAATTATTTAAAACTTCTAATTGTGATATGTAGGTAATTTATTGGTCGTTTAACATTTAATAGCATTATATTAAAGAATATTTTATTTATTTAAGATTAAATAATTAGATCGTTTAATTATAATTAAATATGTAGAAGTATTGGATTTTGTTATATTATTTATCATGATGGAAGCAATTTATTAAATAAATATAGTAAAATTGAAACAAACCCATAAATTGTAACTTAATTTTATGTCTATTCCTATATTCTGAAAGTATGATATTTGATAAAATAAATATACACATATGCATATATTTAATAAATGCTTTTTTTCTTTTACATTAATTGTACATTTTTTTTACATTAATTGTATTCCATCTGTGGTAACAGTTAATTAATTGAATATTTTACTGCAAATGTTGCTTACTGTCTTCCTTTTCCTGAATTATTCAGTATATCAAATTTTCAGTTATAGAATTACATCTGAGTTAATGTATTTTTACCAATGTTTTATTTATTTTATTTAATTTAGGAATTGCTATTTTTATTGTTTAATTTAAATAGAAAGTGAAAAATCTAGTTTTTGTTACAAATTTACTGTTTTATTATTTTTTTTTTGTATTTATTTTAATGTTCATTCTTGTTATAAATAATTATTTTTATATTTTAATGTCTGTGTGTCAAAAGGGAAATTAATTATAATTTGACTTTGTAATTTTAATGTACTTCATCTCAAGTTCGTGAAGTAAAACCTCATTTATCTGGATCAAAATCATCTACTTACTTTATTTTCCATTTTGCTGTTCTGATAACTAGTGTGCTGTAAATTAAATTTCGCTGTCATACTAAAATAATAACTTATGTACATCTGTAACAATTGGTAGTGACTGAAGTAATTAATTATCCTTTTTGTTGAAAGTGATTTTTAATTTGTGTATACTGTAATTATAATAGATGTTGTGCATCAAGTAAAATGAATTAAATATTTATATTTTACTTGAGCTGAAGTAATAATGTGCAATTCTAGCTGCCTGATTCTGCAGCATAATTGTTAACGGCGCCTGACTCTGGTATAAAAGTGTCATTACCATTACCTAAAACTGATTATATGTAAGAGAACACTATATGCTGACTTATTTTATCAAAATTTGTACATACAGTATTGTAAATTTATTAATTTAAAATAAAAAAATGTGTAAATATTAGTATAACAAAAATTATGTAAAGTAATAAAAAAAAAAAAAAATGTAAAACATTAAATATAATGCATAAATCACTTCTTTTTTTTATTTTATTGTTTTAAAATATCATGCAAATTATTATTAACGAGCTGCATGATTCAATAAACTTTGAATTTTCATTCATTTTATACACATGCTACTTTACTGGATGCAAGTCTTTTCTTGATATATTTTTAACAGATTCAGAGCAGATAATTTGTTACTTTATGTCTTAAAATGATAGGTGTGAGGTAATGTTCAGAAGAGTTTGTGAGAAGAGAACTATATAAAAAAAGCAGATATAATTGAAGCTTTTAACAAGGGGTTTTTTACACATCATTGGAAAGATTGGGTGCATTAGACAATAGAGGGAAGAATCAACAGGAGAAGATGAAGGAAATATAGAATATTTATGTTTAAAAAAAAGGAAAGAAACATGACCTGATAAAAGAGAGGATCTAAGACCACGCTGATAATTTTACAGTTTCATTATGGTGCAGTGGGGGTGCTGCTCCAGGAACTTTTTTTCTGGTCCTTTTCAAGGCCATGGTTAAAATTTTCTGTAAAATGAAATAACCAAAAAAAATAATTTTCTAATTGAATAGCTGGAAGCAGGATACGATAGTGCTCTCTATCCCTCGCAGCCTTGTGTGCAGCTTCCTATATGCACAACAGTCAAACACCACACCGTTGGAACTTCCATACACATAAGTGCACAGTTACATTCCATAAGTGCACAGTTCCATACAAAAAGCTTTGTATCTTTTTCATAAACTGGGGCTACTGACATTAAGTTTAAATGTTATATATTTTACAAGTATAAAGAAAGAATTAAAGAAAAAAAGACTCATATTAAATGTTATTGATAATATCAATTGGAAATAGGGGGTGCTGCAGTTCCACAGTGCCTATATGCAAGCCGCCTCTGCTATGGTAATTAATTAATTTATTACAGCATCTACAAGCTGATGCCTGATTGTTATTACTGTATGATGATGATGATGAGAAATGAATTTTGTACTCTGTAAAAAAAAAAAGAAGCAAAATGCCTTATTTGCCAGATTAGTTTACCAGATTGGATTTTAACATGCTTATTCCCATTCAGGTCAGGGTGATATAAGCTAACTTTCCCTGAAGAATTGCATGTTAATTGCAATTCTAAAAATTGGATTACAGTTTGGAAATCTATAATCCAATTTGTTTTTTCTTTTTATTTAAATTGAATTTTATTATCAATTAAATCCTTGTCATTGATAAATATAAATATTTTAGAACGCTGAATGTCTTTGCTATCCCAAAACATCCCATCCCTGAGTGTTTTTTCCCCAAAAACAACCTTTTGGTTGCTGACTCTTTTTACTTCATGGATTTCATTATTTTTTCCTAAAAACATTTTGTTCTTGTGCTGAGTTTACTTGTTGGTATTGGTTTGGTTTTTATTAACATATGTATTTGTTATTTTTATGTAAATATTGATGCTCTTTGTGCACATCAATATTCATTAATTTTTTTTTAATCAGTAAAAGGAGGATCTCACAAAACATACATAGGTAGATTTTTTTTGGAATGAAAAAAATACTTTGTTTATGCACGTAAAGTGAAGATATTTTGATTTTTTCTTACAACACTGTTTAGCATTATATTGTAAAGTAATGATGTAGTCTTATCTCATACTTTAAGCATTTTCACAGAATTGTTAGAGAAAGTTAGTGGACAAACTTACATAACAACAGATCATATTATTTTTAAACTTCAGAGAAATACATGCTGATTATCTGCATCTCTTTCTTATTTTTGTAAAGATATAAGGTTTTCTCTCCTTATATTTCTTTTAAGTGGATTTTTTTTTTGTATGGGTAGTATTGTTGTTGACCTATCCAAATTTTTAATAAAAATAAAATTGATAAAAGAAAAGGTATATGTATAAATAAAACCAAATTTAAAAAATCTGCTGAAAAAGAAAAAAAAAAAATTTGAAGTCAATGCTAAATTAAGAGTTGAATCGGCCATTTAAGAAAGGGCTCAAAGACCCAAACATAAATTTCTCAGGACAGGGAAAACTAATTATTTTCAAAAGTAAGACAAATTTTTTCTGTAATGGTATTTTCACATTCTATTTAAAGAACTTAAGCTGCTAATTGCTTAAAATCTTCATTTTGTGAGATACATAGCTATACAGATAAATTTAGAGTCATGCAATTGAGCAATTTCAAAAATGACATTGTTGGAAGCCGAGGTAATTTTTCACTTTAAGGTTAAAAATAAATTATGATACAAATTTATAATGAAAGGAAAAATTGTTTTTTTTAAATACATGATTTAATTTAAAAGGTAATAAGAAATAAGCATAATTAATAAATTATGGATATTACAATTTGTCATTGGCTTCTGCACATGTTGGCATGTTCAAAATTTCTTCATAGAAATGCTTGTGCTTTTCTAGAACGTAATACATGAATTTCTTCAGATCCTTTTTCCATCTTTTTGTCATTTATAAGCACTTTATCAGTATATGCTATAGAAGTTGCAAGCTGAATTAAATTTGTTTGCCTTGTTTTCATAGATCAAATGTGTGGTTAAAAACCCACCAATAAAGTTTGAGGTTGACACCTGCCCAAGCGTTTTTGCGGAGTATTCAAATTGATAAAAAAAGGTAGGCTAAAAAAGGTAGTAAATTTTGCATAAAATTAAAGCATTAACTTCACTTAGTTCAGTAGAGGATCAAGATAGTGATATTCCCGAGAAAAGTAATCGCTGCATTTAATAGAAAAAGAATGTGGTTTGAGTGAGCTTAAGATTGGTTTCAGGTTTGTTCCTTTTACTCTCTTATCAACTGAAAACTTCCCATGCAGTAGCATTGTTCTTAATCTCCTGATTTGTTTGTCTGCGTCAGCAAAAATACTAAGAATTGCTTTTATTTACCACCATTCGTGGTTTATCATTAAGCTGAACAAAATTCCTTTTGGTTTTGCTGAACTGGAACCCCAGGGTCTTTGGAACAATTCTTTCTGTTTGCCTTCCTTCAATAAATGACTAGAAATACATCTGTCATTTTTTTTGTTCAGATTTTTACTTCCTTGCATGAAGTAAAGATACGTATGTATCTCGCATAACTCAAAAATGATTAGCCATAGAATGCTGTAATTTTGTGTTTAAGACTGTGTTGTAACATCTAGTTGTGCACCTCTTTTGATTTTCCCCATTTTTCTTGAGTGTAGTTCAGTACTGCATGTTAGTATTATGTGATAAAGACACATAAACAGTGTACTATTCACACATGCAATATGGGTCAAATTGGTGTCCCAAAGTCCCCCCGTGCCTTCCCCTTGGTAGCTATAGTAAAATGAATCTTTGGTGCCGTATACTGATTTAACTTTTTATAGAAAAAGGTCACTATAGTTATTTTCTTTCAGAATTTCAAAGGATGATTAATATATTAGTATAATTTTATTTATGAAGCCTATCTTGTTTTACCTTTTACACATTAATATTTAAAATAATATAATGTTTTGTTGGTGGTAACCAAGTATATTATATCTTATTATTTAATATTAATTGAAAATTATAATTTAGAGTTGTATTATTTTTGGATTTTCTTAGTAAAATCTTATAAAAATTGTATATTTATTTAAAAAAGAATCATGCTATTTAATTATTTGACAGAACAATTAAATACAGTGTTATGTTGGTACTAACTGTACATTTTGGCATTTATTTCAATTTAAAGTGATTGTTGAAAATTATTTTATTAATTACCATTGACATTTGAATTCAAATAATATATATTTTTTTAAATATTTGTATTTACTAGAAAAATTATTTTCATTTATAATGATTTGTAAATTATTAATTTCAAAATACTCTATTTCTCAAATTTATATTTCTATTTAATAAAAATGTAAGTATCTTTCAAATGACATCAGAGTATTGTCTTTCAATTTCAAATTAAATAAATCTAAAGTGCTGCAAAAAATGTATATATGTAATTTAATAGGCTTACAAGGAAGTCATGTGGTGTCCACATCAGTTTTTCAATTTTGTCATGCAGCTGCCACTTTTCATGATCTGAGAAACTCTTAGAATAACAATATTACAATTATTGAACTATTTAAATTATAATGTTTATATAGAGTGTAAATAAAAAATAAAAGTTCATGTTTAGACTCAGTTCTAACTAATGATAAGTAAATTAAAGGTTGCGCGCTTACCTGCTGGTATTTCCTCCAGTGGTTCGTGCTGTTATTAACTTTCCATAATAATTTGTGTATTCAACACCAGATGTTTTATTTTTCAGACTTTTTCTTTTCAAGATTTGAATTCCTTGTTTTCGTTTCCTAATTCCTAAGTGAATATTAACATCTTCAACAGGCTCCATTTTCTGATAGTATAACACAGTTAGTTCATTGTACAGGTTCTTTATAAAACTACCACCAGATGGCAAGCATGTTCAGTTTTGAAAGGCTCCACTTGTGGAATTGAGCGATTTCAAAAATGAATGCTATAAAAGACTTATTGCTATTTGTGTCATACGAGATGGAATTGAGCTCTTGAAACAGAATGATGTATCTACCTTTTAAAAGCACAGAATGTAAAGAAGTCATTTTTGGAAAAAAATTGGAGTTTAACCTTTCTCAAAATACTGATTTAATTAAATTGTTGGTAGTTGTGTCTAATTTTATGTCTATTTCTAAAAGTTGACTTTATTGTGTTAGGTACCAAAGGGATTTTTAATTTTACACAGTAGGCTCAAACATTTGTTTTAATCTTCCCTCTCAAATCACCTATGTTAAAAAAAATCTTTCCCCAGACCAAATAAGTTCTTAATAGATTAATGTGTAAAGTATATATACTTCTTTTTTACTGCTTTGTCATCAAGTTTTGTTTTAATCTCAAAGGTGAGTCTTGAATCTATAGTAAAAATTTATTCTATATACCATACTTTGCGTAAATGAGATTGACTTAAACATTATATAAAAAATGCATGTATACAATTATTTTAATTCAGACAGATCTCAGTGTATGTTCTCCCCTTGTCTGCCAATTTGTTATTTTTATATAATAATTTATATCAAGTTGGAATAGACAAATCGCATTAATATTTGGTAAGCATCTTGGTAATAAAGTTTTAAAATTAGCAAAAAATCAGGACTTCAAAACCTTTGCAAATTACAAAATGGTGGCCATGTTTACTTTTCAATCTGTATATCTCCGTAAATATTAGTTCTATAAAAATTTATGTTATATGCTAAAATATTAAGCCTTTTATTTTAAACAAAATGACATTTAATTTTTTTAAATCAGTTAACAAATAGTTGAGTTATGGGAGAAATGATGTAATTTTGTGTCATAATTATTCAGTTTTTATGTCATTATTATTAGGTCTATTATTGTAAGAAAATTATTACTTATTACAATACTAGAATTAACAATAAATAAAAACAATATTTCATTGAATTGAACGTAAAAGTAGAAAACATGAAAACAGACAAATAATTACACAAATTTTCTGCCATAACTCACTGATTTTCAAAAATAAACTGTCATTTTGTTTAAAATAAAAGCTTAATATTTTAGCATTAATTTAAATTTTGATAAAATTAATGTTTATGGAGATGTATGGATTGAAAAATAAACATGGCCATCATTTTGTAATTTGCAAAGGTATTTAAGTCTTGATTTTTTGCTAATTTTAAAACTTTATTACTAAGACTGTTACCAAATATTAATGTGATTCCTCTATCTGAATTTGAGATATAAATTATTATATAAAAATAACAGAATGTCAGACAGGGGGAGAATGAAGGCGAAATTGCAATCTTTCCTAATAATATTTTTTGTTTAGTTGTACAAATAAAATCCAAAAATGTATAGCCAGCCCACCATTTTAGAAACACCTATATATGTGAGGGTTGGTCGTTCTTACTTGTAGAAAATAATGAGAAAATAAAATCTTATTTTGGATTAAAAATTTATTCTACATTTAAAAGAAAAAGTTTAAAAACTTTCATTTAAAAGATGAGGATAGTTGATGTCTTTTACTGCTTTATGAATTGAAAAACGAATTACATAATTGAGAAGAAAACTAGATATTTATATACTATTAGCCTGCCAGATAATTAATATTAAATCAAATTTTTATAATGTACAACAGTGAGTTAATTATGAAATATAGAATAATTATAGGTAACAATTTTTTATAATAATCTTCCATAAAATAGCATTTTCATTTTGCACGATTCAGGTAAAACAGTTTACTAAATAAGTTAATTTTATAGAAATAAATAATAAAATTTACAATAATTGTATTAACATTATAAAATAATAATATAACATTAAAATAATAATATATACAGAGAAAGTAAATAATATAGAAGGATGTAACTTCATTTAGTGTTGTAAAAATATTTATTCACATATAATCATGTAAACTAAAATTAATTAAAATTTTTAACTAATAGTTCTAATTGCTGAAAACTAATCATAATGCAAAAGGACAGATATTTGTTGCATCAGTCTTAACTCTTGGTATGCTACTGAACAAAATAAGGTCAACACAAAAAAGTCCAATCTCATTGTCTTTACACTTTTACGCTTTTATATGGTCTGTGAACAATGTCAGCTGTTTAGTCCAATACTGTTAATGTATTTCTAAATTTTAGTTGGCTCCATTTTCTGAGTATTGTGAAGTCTGGACCTGCTTTAACATTTTTAACATGCTTAACTCAATTTTATGTATCAAAACACTAGAAAATATTTCTGCTAGTTTTGTTGACTTAATATTTATCAGGTTTTGCATTTCAAACTTATATACTGGGATTACTTATTGTATCCTGCCAGTTATAACTATCATTGTCATTATTTTCAAATTGAACCTCAGCAACACTACTAGATATCTGATCTGAACTTTTATAGCTGTAAAAGTCTCCTTCATTGCCATTGTCATCCTCTACTTTGCCATTAACTAGAGTGTACGTTCTTTCACAGATGAAAACAATATTTCTACATCACTGTTCTTGTTACTTTTTGTTTAACTTGTAATCCATTTCACTGCCAAGTTGTAGTTCTTGCATTAAGATGACTCATTTTTGTTCTTAATTTAAATCACAACTGTCTAACAGTATTTACAATCTCGTAAACAATGTAAACAATATGGTTTACATTGGTAAGAATAAAGTTTTATTATCAAAACGCTATTATATGTTTTAAAAACAGGATACTGCAGCCAAAAAACCCAATGTACAGAAAAACTAGTAATACCAAATATGTATGTGTCTGCCCTCAGAAAACATAACTCGTGAGTGAGATAGACATATTTAAAACAAGCCATTTGGATAAACCATTAAGTTTTAACCAGTAATTTAGTAACAACAGGCAAGAAAAAATTAGATAAGTTATTTAGAACAATAGGCTCATATCACATGAGTGTAGTAGAGGGCTGATGTGAAAAATCATTCTCTGATGTATGCAATGATGAGTAGAACTGTCTTGTAAATTTGATACAGACATGCCCTTAAATTCATATGTCACTTACGCAATGTTGCGTAACAAATAGGATAAAGAAGAATTTAAAAAGTTAATATATATATACACACACACACACCACAAGTTAGATTGGAAAAATCTAAAAATCACAAGTTAGACAGGTAGATTGGAAAAATTGTGCAGATAGGCAACATTTGGAATATGTAAAACAAGTTGTTAGGGATGTAGAATGTATGGGGTATACCGAAATGAAATGACTGATACTAGATAGGGAATGTTGATATATATATATATATATTAGAGAAGATTTTTTTAGTCAATATCATTTTTTTCTCACTTTTCTTAAACATATTTTTTTCATGTAAATACAATAAAATGATAACCTAAGGAATTATGGTAAAAATTCATTAAAATCTTATTTACAATTTAAAATAATGAATATACTATTGCATAAGTTGTATATCTCTGGTCTGTTAAATTTGTATAAAATAATCAAGAAATGCAGCAAATTTAAATATTAAAAATAAATGGAGTCTTTTTATATGAATTCAGCTCCAAAATAGGTAACTTTTAGCCTTTTTATTAAATATTTTTTAGACATTTCATTAGGCTAGTAAGTCAGCAAGTGTTTACTGGAAATATGCTAATTCATTAATAATAAATTGAATAATAAAATTGAGCATCCATTGATAGTTACAGCATGAAGGGTTAAGCAAGTTACAGTATACATAGTTGTATCTTCAGCCAGCTTACAGTTCAGCAGAATTATTAGGCAAAATCAAGGTGGCAGATTACTTATAGCGAAAAAGAATTTGTATTTTAATATGGTTTTTACGTAAGATTTAATCAATTGATATTTCTAAAGTATTTAAAAAAAATATGGTATTGCTTATAAAGTTGGGACCCAAAGGTACTGTATCCATCATTTGTTGTTGCTGTATACTATGTTCAACCATATCTCCAGGATTTGGAGCTCATTTAAACCAAGATGTGGTTTTAATTAAAATTGAATTAAACAGTACATGGTAATTGACAAATTATTATACTGTGCAGCCAATAGTTGCACAAATGTAAAAATGTAAAATTAAATGTAATGAAAAAAAAATTGACTACCTAATCATTACTATGTGTATACACATTCACTACTGCTGCACAGGTTTTAGTTTGTTCATGGTGAAATTAAAAAAAAAAAATTTTTTGCTCATCTTTCCCTAAAATATATGCATATATTGATCATTTTTTGTAAAAAAATTGTAACAGAAAATATAAACATGCCTGGATGTATTGCGTGTTTGGCACTTGGGGATTGCAGTTCTATTCCAGAAGGTTTTTTTTTTTTTAACTAAACAGTTATATTATTTGTAAGTATATGATATGCAGTCAAACCTCTAATTCGAATCTCAAGGGACGAATGTTTTTTTTCAATTTAGGAAGTTTCTATTTACAGAGGTAAAATAATGAAACTCATAAATTGTACAAAAAAAATTTCATAATTTAATAAAAACTTATGTTAATCTATAATAATGAAATACAGTATTGAATTGTTAGAAAAGACAAAATTTGTATGCTATCTAAAAATGAAAAAAATTCAAATGCAGTACAATACTTTTAGTTATTTATTGAAAAAAGTGTATAATTTTTTTTTTTGAGTTTTCTTTGACAGATTTGAAAATCAAGGGCATTTTCAATCTTCACTAATGCTCTAAATACCACCTTCTGCTTTGCTTGAATTCTTGAAGGTTATTTATTGCCGATTTCGCATATTTTGTTGTAATTTCTACTTGTTCTGTTTCGTCTTCTTCATCAGAATCTTTACGAATAGTTGAATGCGACACAGATGCAATGATGTCGTCGTTGTTGGTTGGAGTGCCACTAACTGCAATATCATCATTAAAGAGTGTGAACAAGTCAAGTGAAATTTCATCCATACTAATGTTAAAGTTTTTAAAAATTACACTCCATTCTTCTTCTGAAATTGAGAAAGGATTTACAAATTCAACCTGTTTTTTTCCGGATGAAAATTCACAAGTTTTGAAGCAATTAACATCTTTGTCAGCTAAGGAATAAGGTTGGATATTACTCATCATACGCACTGTACATGTAGTTTTGTTATAAACTACTCTGGGGACTGAAATAAACAAGTCGGAAGTTGATTAACATTAGGCATTCAATACCAGATAAAATTCACAGTCCATATTAACGATCACTATTCACTATTAAACTGAATTTATTGCTATCTATGCTTTTTTGGAAATCATGTACAATGTGTAAATTCTTAATTAAAAAAATGTTTTCATCAAAGAAATAATATGTATATCAAGTTCTCAAAATTTTTGAATAAAGGAGATGATTTAAAGAAGATTTTTCGAGGGGAAAAGTAAATATTCAATTTAGGGTGTTATTCGAATTAAGGAGGTTTGATTTAGGGAGTTATTCAAATTAAGGAGGTTTGATTTAGGGAGGTGTGACTATATAACTATGCCTAGTGATGGTAAATTTAAAACATAAGTAGCTCATAACTAATAAATATCAAAAACGAAATATTTTGCAAATCAAAGAAATATTTAAAAACTAAAACTTGTTTTATTACAATAAAAGTTTGTTTTTATTATGTAATTATCTATAATAATCTTTTTGCTGCTTCAATTAATATTTTTTATTTATTATAAAATATGTAATATTATACCAGTTTTTTTTCTAAATAAGGAACTGTATGAAATAATTTTTATTTTACAAAATAATAAAACCCTTTAGCCCACAAATGTGTTTACCTTTGTGGACCTTTATTTTTCATTCAGTACGATGGTACTGGATGATTTAAAGCAAAACTAAACATCTAACTTGTGCCAATAAAAAACAGGAGTATTTTGTGGTTTTGAGGATTTTGTGATCAAATAATTTAAAAGGTGCAATGGTCTCAATAATAATATTATTGTCGTAAGCAAAAACATTATTTCCTTGATAAAAAACATGAACCATTTGTAATGAAAACCTTTACGCAATAAAATAAAAAGTAATATGGTGAAACTGCAACCCTGTTTTCGAGTACAAGTATAAACTTATGATGATACAAACGTTCTTTCATTTTTCATTATATCAGATCAAAATTTTAAAATCATGTAAGTTCTATGTAGTACAATATAATATTATACTTTTATATAAGCAACAGGAAATCAAAATTGTAGCAATTTTCTATTGTCACAGTAATTAATTATTGTAAGATTTTTCATTAAAAAAATATCATTAAATTAAAACAATTAAAAAACTTGATTTCTAATTAATTTAAAAAAATAATGAAAAATATTTATCTAATTGAGAAATATATATTACCTTTCTTCACTAAATTAAAAAAAAAATCTTGTAAGTAAAAAAGCGTGTGGATGCACGGTATTAAAAAATTAAATCTTTTGTATGCAAAGTAATTGTAACAAAAAAATACATAATTTGCCTTGATTCTTTAAAGAACGAAAAATATTTGTGCCTGCAGGTTGTACCTGATATAAAAATCAATTTTCATCTTGTTTGTGCTGAATTGCCGGCATAGCAGTAAACATAATAATAAATTTTTACACAAAAAACAAAATGTTATATGTAATGACTAAAAGTTAAAGACATTGCACATGTTTGCTTTTAAAGTTATAACTGCAAATAATGCTGTTTTCAATAATCTACTTAAAAAATAGGAATTAATGTAAGTAATTTTGAAATGTGGATGAACAGGTTCTGGATAAATGGGATTTTACTATTCTTCATATGTTTTCTATTCATTAAAAGTGTTTTAAGTTTTTTTTTCACTTAGGTATTTGTTCAGTTGTCTAATACAATAAAATATAGATGTATGTTTCTTTCTACTTTATTTGTTACTGAGTGCATAAATTCTGTAGCAGGGGAATTTTAATCAGTTTTTCATTTTAGTTATTTGTTATTCTGATATATTATTTTGTTTTACAATTTGTTTAGTTCCTTAAATATCCCAGTTAGTTTTGGTTGTGCTTTAATTGATTATGTTTAATAATTATAAATGTAAAATAAATTAAATTGATTGCATGTGATCTCAGTGATGTATTTTAAGATTAGATATGTTTATCTTCTTAGAAAAAGGCAGTTATTAAAATTTCCTCTTCATTAAGTTGTTCTATCTTGTCAAATCTTTTTGTTTTGTTTTGTGAAAGAAAGTATTAAGTTTTCTTTATAGTAATGCTGTGGAATTGCATGAATATTAGTTGAGGAAATCATTTACTATTAACTTCACTGCAGATATTAATTCTTGTATAGATGTAAATACAGTATGTAACTATTTATATTTATGTATATATATTTTTTTTAATGTTGATTATATTTATACCTGTGAATGAAATATTTGTGTTAAAAATGTTCCAAATCTTGTTTTTTATTCTAGGTTTTTTTTAATGATTGCTTATTGTTGAGTCAGAACATTTCTATGATCAAATGTTATTCACGAGTTTGATTTTTAATTAAGTTTGCATATTTTCTTATTTAGGTTTTTCAAAAGAAAACTTAAATTATAGAAGCATTTACCCATTTTTATTTATTTACTAGTATTTACAAATTTATTATATGAATCAGTATTACTTATGTTATATATAATTATTTCTAGATGACATATCAAGGCCACTGAATTGTATAATTTTTAAGATTTTTACACAGTAATTTTAGTTTTCTTAGTACTTTGGCTATTCTCATAATGTTTTGCGGTTAAATCTCATTAATTTGGACCACTGAAAGAAATTAGTAATTCTAATTAATTAAATTCATGAAAATGTTGAAAGAAATATTAATTACGATACTTACTGTTATTCCTCCATACAAAAACAATTGAATTATTAGGTTATGTATTTAAAATGAAGATTATGTTGAAGTTACTGAATAATTGGTGAATTTCTTTTTCTAATTGAAGGCATCAACTAGGAGAAATTATCAATTTGTCATTCTTGACATTTCATTAGTTAATCTAACAACATGTTTATATAAATTTATTTCTACAAATGTTTTAATTGATTAATCTTTATCATGTTGAATAGTTTAATGGTATCTATATTTATAAATTTAAGACTTGGAATGTGTGAAATAATATAAAAAGGAATTTGGGTTAAATTTATGTTACATTGAAGTTTATTAAATATCATTAAGTGCTTTTAAAATGGTGTTTTAAACTCTGTGTATAGTTTAACATTTTTCCACTACAGTTGTTCTTCCTTACTTATAAGTGTAAATTTTTCGCAATATTCCTTCTTGTATTAAAACTTTAATGGTAAAAAGTATTTAATTTAAAATTAAGAAATTTTTACACATATTTTTTATTTCTAGAAAATAAAGAAGTAAAATGTTGGTGCTAATTTTACACTAAAGAAATTTTTTCTTGCTCTTAGAATTCTAAAATAAAAACAAATTTAATACTACTGGTGTGTTTTGGTTTAAAAATCAGCTTGCATAAATTATGGATTTAAAAAAAAATTAAATAGAAAATTATGTAATTTGTCTTACGCAAAAGAAAATTAAATGTTGAGATTCTTATTATTTTTTACTTTTTTATTCATTTTATATTCTCCTTTTTTATAGTTAAAAACAATTTAGTTATTTATTGCAATATTTGTAGTATCTGAAATTTGCTATTCTTTCAATAGAATATATTAATTATTTTTATACAATTCATGCTCTTTACTACAACACCTTTATACAACCTTATCTTAAGATTAAAGAATTTCATTCTTTATCTTTAGTAAAATTCAGTTTTTACTATTAATGTGTCAATAAATAATAAAATAAACAAGATTATCTAAATCTTCTTCGGTATTTTCAGCAGTCTTTTTTGTCCAGTTGATTAAGATTGAAGTTTATCTTGTAAAATAAGGATACTTCAGAAATATTTTGACTGTTGCAAATTTATCTGTAAGTTGGTTTACTGTGCCATATATCTTAATTTTTGGCAATAAAATTTTTAATTTTTGTTTACAAAATCTTTGTTTTATAAAACATGGCTGTCAGTTTTTATTGGTAACATGCCCTTTAGTGCTGCAAGTTGTCATTAGCATCTTTAAGAGTCTAAAAAATGAAATAAGTATTTAAATTATTATTTTTTATTTAATTTTCTGTAAAAAAAAATCTAAATTGTATGAAATTAGAATTATATTGCATCCCTTTTTTATATTTTACTCAAATAAAAGAAAAAAAATTGTAACAGATCTTTAAAAACAAATGATTTAAGTATTGTTACATGTTGCAAAATAAAATTAAGAAAATGAGTAATCATTTTTGCAAATTTTTAATATATAGTTAAAATCTTTAATTATAAAATATGTTCTTTAAAGTTGGTTTTATTTTTTTTTTTAATATGTAAACAGTAAAGTGTAAATTGTTATTCATTAAACACTTATTTTCTTATGTCCTTTACCTGGTCATTTGAGAACTGCAGTGTGTATTTTAATGCACTTAAACTGGAATAAGCAAGAGGTCCTACAGACCGACCGTTAAGTAAGTTTTAACATTATCTTATTTTGTTCGTTGAAAACTCTTGCTTGCAGGAGACTAATTTCTTAGCGCAGGTTTTGGTGATATACTACAAATAATCTTTAATTTAATTATTTGAAATTTTATATGCTTGTAATTAATTAGTTTTCTATAAAAGGAATTATTTCATTCTTTTATTACGATTGAAATTGTGTACCCTCTTTAATGTCTTTAGTGCTTAGAAAAATTCATCCAAATGGCTCTTTGATATCACTAGATTACATCTCAATATCTATTAAGTTGTTCAGCATTTATTTCCAACTACTTTTGTGATATTAAGTTCATCTTTTTCTTGCATTTTCTCAGTGACCATAAAGTTTCAGTAACAGAAAGATAGGATCAAAAAAGAAAATTATACTTGGTTGAATCTTCAGTTTAATCTTTTCTTGATATTCATCAGTAAATAATAAATGCAGTGCAATAGTTTATAGACACATAAATTATAAATAGACACATTATTTAAAGCTGCGTACTAACTCTTGAAGGTAGAGAAGTGAAAATAGGCATTTTACATAATAATTTACTTTTAATTAATAATCTGTATATTGTTTTAAGCAGTTATAGGTACTACATCCAGTTGTGGTTATCAGTAATGAGATATGAATTTTATAGCATATGAAAAATGCCAAGTATGACAAAAATTTAAACACATATTATAAACTGTTTCTGGATTGATCAATTGCATGCAGCTTCTCCACATGAACTTACAGGAGAGAAATCAGAGTTTAAAAAGTAAAAATTTACAAGGGTAGAATGTAAATTTTGAAATTTCCTGTATCGCATACATTGCTAACTTTTCAATGAAAGTAGTGAGACATTTCTTGTGATTTTTCCTGGAATTGAAAAATTTTACCAGGTTTTAATTTACCTCTGCCACAGATTTTAACTTACTGGATTGTCTGTCATCTTCCTAGAGTTTGCAATAGATAATCTTTGGAATTTTTTTTTATCCGTTTGGACAAAAATGATTTAAAACACTTTTTTTATAATGAACAATACTAACTTAAGTAATAATGTTTCTTTTTTAAAAGCAAGTTAAAAAAATACAGATTATTGAATTAAAAATTTTAAAGAAATAATATTCAGTTATTTTCTAAGAAATTGAGGCCACAAAAATAGTTTTTGTTTTAATTTTATGAATTTAAAATAACCAATGAGATTTATATATTACATAAATACAATCAGTTGTTAATCAGAGATGTTTGTCAAAATCTTTGTGAACAATTTGCTAGTTACAAGAAGTTACTGAAAGAATACCTTCATTTTTTAATTTTGTAAAAAAACTTCAGCAGGAGACAAAAACTTCTTTGGTTCTAATTATATTTTTAAATTGTTAAGCGAAACATTGTGATTTTTTACTGAAATTTCTGTGAACCATAAAAGTATTATATATTTATGATTTATTAGTTTATTATTTTTAACAAAATTATAAATTTCCAAAAATCTTTTTTTTTTTAAATTCAGAACATCTTTACCTAATTTTATTATTTTCAAAGGAAACTGCTTTAGGAACATTAAACACTTTTCCAAATAAATAAAAAGTGTGTTGGAGATGTTCTGCAACTGAATGCTTACTATGAATAGTTATTGATATGATTGGCTCTTAACAACTCTCTTAATGTTACCTTTCTTTTTCTTTTCTGCTCTGTGTAGTTCCTGGATTCTAGATATTAGTCTTCATTTTGAGGTTTAGCTGTACTGACTATAATGTGTTTAGTGTTAAAAGGGTATTATTTTCTACAATAATGTATCATCTTAGTGTATTATTTTTTTAATATTTTTGTGTTTCTAATTTCTTTACATTTAAATAATATTTATATTTTATTATTTTATTTAATTGGTCTCATAAGGAAAAGGTTACATTTTATTTTCAGATTTAACTATAATATTTTATAAACTTTTATGAAAAACACATGTGAGTTTTTATTTTATTGTTTTTTTCATTACCTGGAATGGTAGTAGTACGTTCATAAGCCAAATGAAATGGAACTGTCTATACTTTTTTAAATCTCATATTTTATCAGTACAGTATTGTGATATTTTTTGTTTTTTTGTTTAGCCTTTTATTATTTTTGGTTGAGAATTAATTTTTATTTATATTAAAAATACTTAGTTATACACATTATATTAAACATATTCACATTATGTAAGAAGGGGTTTTTATTGCATATTTTTGAGTTACTATAGAACATATTATTACAAAAATTGAAAAATAATCATTAATTGACTGAATGAGTTTTCTGGTATGACTTGAAAATAATTGATCTAAAAAACTTATAGTACCAGTAATATACATAGATTTAAAATTTTCTAAAATTAATATCTTAACATATTTACCTGTGTACTTCATGTATATTTATCTTATGTTTGTTGCAGTCATGAGGATATGAAAAACAATTTTTTCTTCATATAAAGTTCTCTAAATATAGTGTAGAAATAATTTTCTCATAATATTCTTGAAGTGAGAAAAATGTTCACACTTCAAAACTGATAAATAATTATTTCATTTAAGTTCATTTATATTTACTTATGCGCGCGCGCACACACATACACACATACACAAATGTGTTTTTGATATTGTTCTCTTGTGCAGCTGTCGCTTTTCTATGTATTTCCTGTCTAAATATTTAGTTACTGTAATATGTTATTCATGAATTTTTATTATAGGAATTTGCTTCATTTTACCAAAATTTAATTTCACTTTCATTTTGTATTATATGTTAATTTCAGGAGATGTTTAAAGGCACCAGTGTCAATCTCGATACTCATTTTCAGTTAACCATTATTTTATGAATTTTTGGAAATAGGTACTTAAGAGTTGCTAAGAGGTTACTACAAGCTTTTATTATGCTTCACTTTTGACTTCCAGAATGAAACATTGATATTATTATTTGTAGACATGTATAAACATTAAAAAAAAAATCATAATGAAAATATAATAAATCTGAATTATAAAGTTAATTCATCATGAACTATCTTATTCAGGAATTTCATCCAACTTACACAGCATAATATTTTTATAAATCTATAGTCAGTTTAGATTTACCAAATGAATATAAAGATATGTTCACAAATACAGTACAGGTACTTGTATGGTAACAAAAGAAAAAAAAATCATAATTTCAAATAAGTTCAGTAATAACTATCATAATTACTTGCATAATTGAAAAGTTTTTTTTATATATTTGCACATCAGTCTCATGTTTGACATATGAAAATGTCACGTTACTGTTCTAATTTGACATAAATTACAGTTTCTGTCAAATTACAGTTGTCCTTTCAGTATTCAATTTGTGAATTGGGTTTGAACAGATATGTAGTTTTGTTGTGTAAGTCTGTTTTTTCTGACAGAACAATATGCACAACAAGATTTCCCTACATATTTTTTACATTTCATGAATTTCTAATATGTGCAATATTACTTATTTTTTTGTCAAAGAGAGATTGACAGTGTTGTCAGTGAAACATGTTTCTACAAATTTGCTCAAATCAAGGTTTTTACCAACTTCTTGAGAAAAACTTTGCAAGTGAGCATTTGATTAACATTGCTTCATAAATTGATTTAGGCAACATTCATCAAAATGTATAAGAGGAAATTGACCATCTGTTGTTAATTCTCATAATATATTGTCAAATCATTCTGTCCAAAGTAAACCCCCTCTACCAACAAAGCTTATGTTATGTAGAATATTTTAACTTAAATAAATATTCTTTAGATTCAGCATCAATTTTATATTTCTATGTATTCATTAGCAAAAGAATATATTTGTTTTATACAGTGGTATAGAAAATGTTGACAATTATTTAGCTGCTTATTTAAGCCAGACTCGTACTGCTGCATGCATGTAGAGTTGATTCTCAAGAGAAACCTAGGTAAAGTATTCATGGTAATGCTTTTTATTGTTTGAACCATAACTTTCTGATGTGTTTTACACATTGTATGCATTGATTGCTTCTCCAGATAAATTTTTTTTCTTGTAAGTTGTATATAAACTTTGCATCAAGAAGGGCATGTATTTTTATGCATGCCATATCTAGCATGCAAATGAGGAGTTAGAGACTAAATGATTCAGATATTTGGTCAAGGGTTACATATTTTGCTATAAAAACTATTCATAAATTTTAAAAAATTGATAAATTTTTGTTTTAATTCGTTCAATCTTTTCTAATAATAACATCAAAATGAAGAGCTTGCCAAGCAGAAATTGCAATGACATAAGTATTATCAGTTTACACTAACTTATCACCAGTCAGCTGTTGGATTTACATAATACCTAATAAATGTAGAAAAACAAAAAAAAAAAAACAAATTTCTTCAAAGTTAGTTTTTAACCCATGTTTGTAAGCATTGCTTATTTTTAAGATTTGACTAACATGAAAATAATCTGGGATATACCAATTGTACAGTATTCATGTATTAGACATCAAATTAAATATAAAATTCTGAATGATTAAAAAAATACTAAAAAGATTTCTTTTAGTTTTAATACATAGAAAAATCTCCTTCACTATCATAATGGTTTTTGTTGGTAACATTTTATCTATAGATTTTAATAGTTAATGCTATAACTGAAATGATTGTTGGTAGTCTGACATAAGTACAGATCACTCTTGAATAATTACAACCATTCTCAAGAATTTGTCCTACTATGCTATGTTTAATGAGTGAAGTGTTTGTTTTTTCTTCACAGAGGAAAATATACAAATATATGTTTGCATATCAGACGACAGAGATGATATTCATCAATTCTATAAGTGCACTTGCACTATTCACTATAAAAAACGGCTGTATATGAAACATCATTACTTTCAAAAAATTAACTCTGAGTGGTGCTTCTTGAACTTCTGTTATAACTTTAGTTATAGTGACTGGGATAAATTTATCCCATTAATTAAAAGACTAACATGTCTTTTGGTTAGGAAAAAATATGCTACATAAACTGCTATAACTTCCCCTTAGAACTAATTTCCATATTAGGAAGAGTAAAATGTCTCTGCCATCTGTTGATTGTATGGTAATTACTTTTTCTGATCAACTGACCTTTAGCACATAGTTAATAACAATGTTGTACATGTTTCTCCCTTGTTCAGAATGGATTAAATAGTCCTAAAACATAATTTTATCTAAAATATTTGTTATTTTGTAATAATATTTATCAATGCATATTTCTGTAATTTTTTAGTAATTTAGTAAAGTGATTTCTGTAATTTTCTAATAATTAATGACACCATAACTCAATAATTACTAAAGCTTTTTAATTAATAAAAAAACTTTATATTAATAAAGTTAGGCTAAACAAAATTGCGAATCTCTAAAGCAATAACACTCTTTGAAAAATTTGTATTATGCTCATTATTTTTTAAATATAAGAATGTTGTATGCAGTAGATTTACATGTTCCAGATTTCTGATAAAACTTCTGATGGTAGCATTTCTGAAAGTCAGATCCTTCCTGAATTATTGAAGTCATATGTAAATGAGCTAAATATATGTTTAATATCAATATTATGTTTTTAAAACAATTCTAAAATTGCCACTTTATAAATTAAGTAATTTGCAATTAGATTTAGGAATTTAAAAGATTTCTTTAGTTAACTGCCCTTATAGAGTTAACTGTACTTTATTGTTGAGTTTTATTTTGTAATAAGGGATTTTTGTTTTATCATCAACTCATTTTCTTACTTATAACTCAATTTAATTTTTTATTAATTTATTACATGTATACAAGTAATTATATATATATATATATATATATAAAAAATGTTACTCATAATACCTAGGTATTATAATATATAATAATGTTAATGAAGTCATATAAATGATTGGAAAAAATTTTTGCTGTTAATAATTCTGTGACTTATTTGGTTTTCAATGTTGTATAATTTTAATTATATTATTATTGATTTTTACGTATGGTACTCTTTTCTGTTTCTTTATCGCTTATGGTAGTCTAACTTGTAATTACAGTAAATTTAGTTATATCATAAAATATTTTGTTTGATGCAACCTTTTATTTTGTTCTCTACATAAAAAACATGTTTACATAGAAATGATATATTGTGTATTAAAAGATAATTTTTTTAAAATCAAAAATTGATATTTTAAAAAATAGATTAGTTTTCAACCAAATGCATCAAATCTGTTATTAGACATAGCTATTGCTGCATCAGAGATGATTGGTGCAGCTATAAAGCATGCAACAAAAGATTAAATTTGCCTAGAGCCACACCTCATGAGGGCAAATTCATACATTTTTAACTCTATTTGTATTATAATTTTCTTTTTGAAATTTATTTTTTACCGTTGAATTAATTTGAACTTTGATTATTAGTTAGAAAAACTATTTAGTTAATTTAATTTACAGTTATTAATAAAGAAAATAGTGTAAGGTATTTTGATAAGTTTCCTTTGAAGGAGATATTTCTTGTTTTACTATTTTTTTTTTAGTGTTAACATTGTATCTCTTCAATCTCTTGTCTTTTATATCAAGGGATTCAGGAGTTCCCGTAGTTTAGAAAAAATCTATCTTTTGAAATTAACTACCCTGAAGAATAAATTTTACTATTGCACATACTACATTTTATCAATAAATACCTACTAAGTTGACTGAAAATCTGATATTTTTTTCTTTATTTATCCATTTACTTGTGTTATTTTTGTTTAAAAGTCATTTGAATTAACTGCTCAATCCAAGTATATTCACTTTCAGCCAAGACTATAGGCAGGCCACACTATTGGCTGATTCTGTTAATCTTTCATCACATCTAATCTGTGCTTGTTATAGAAAGTGACAGTTTGCTAGGTTAATTAGTTTTTTCATAAACACACATTAATTTATTTACACAATATAACTGTTCATACAACAAATATTTTTACTACCTCATTATTTTTAAATCTTATTTTATTGTGATTTTATTTTAATACTATTTTATATTATTACTTTGAGATTATTTTTATTAATTCAAAATGTAAATTTTAATTTTCCTAAAGAAGTTTGAATGCCTGCTTAGATATGTTCCCAACAGTATTTTATAATTAATCAAATAAAATTAAATCTTATTTTGAATTGGAAAATATTGATGGCTTTTTTATTTCATATTCTGTAGGAAGAATAGAGTTAGATTGAGCAGTATGACAACAAAAACCATCAACTGAAAGTTTCATAGTAGTTTTGTTTTAATTTTTGTTTGTTTTTAATTTAGAATTGGGTGGTAATAGTAATGTATGAACTTATCTGAATCATTAACTATGTATACATTTTGAAACAACATAAAAAGAAAGTCCACCCTGGAAGATTAATAATGGATCTTGGTGGTTAAGAGTTAAACAATTGTATACGCTCAGTTTTTGTTGCACTATTGTACATGGTTTACTTTTTCAGTACTATTATTTTATTTAATCAAATATACAAACTTAATATATAAATCTATAAACTAACTGCTTTTTAATAATATTGGTTAGTTTTTCCTATTTATTGGTGATTAGTCTAGTTTTCATTAATACATGTTAGACTTGAAAATTTAGATGTAGTTTCAGTTTCTTTTTTAATATGGAAGGTGAGAAATGTTTTGGAAAAGTAACTTAACTGTCCATCACATTTGATGAATATTATAGTAATTATCTTTCCTATATTGAGTATTTAAAAAAAAATAATTTTTACTTCGTGAATTGCCCACTAATACTTAGAAATAAGAGTAGAGAATGATTGTTGTTAGCCCATGGTTTACTTATAGAATTCATGCTGTGTGATGGTGTTTTTGAAGATATTCTTTACCATATTTATTGATATTAATTTTAATATACAGGTAGCAGAAATAAACTATAGTATTTTGATCATGTTAATGTGAGTTATATTCAGCAAAATCTGAAAATTAGTATACTCAATGTAGTATAAATATAGTTATATCGCTTGTTTGATATATGTCACTTACGTGCAACATAAGTTAATTCTAAAGAAGGCTTCACATTTTGTCACACTCTGTGTATTTAATTCTTTATGCCTTGCATATATACTACTGGCAGTGTGGAATAAAAGATATGTTTGTGACACAGTGGTTCCTTGGGACAGTTTTATATATTTTTTAATCCTTTTTCCCCAAAATAAATAAGTTTATCTAAATAATAATTTAAGATATTTGTAAGACACACTTTGGTGTATATTTTGGAAGTTTTAATTGCGTTTTTATATTTTTGATGTTTAATCTGTTTTTTTTTTTTATTAAAAAAAAATGTAAACAGTTTGTTTTATTAAAACAAAGCTGTAGAAAATTTTATTTTTTCATTTTAACAAAATTATATGTTATGTGTAGAAAGTGTGTTCAGTATGATGTTTCATTTTTATCCGAATGCATTCATATAAAATTCATTGAAGATAATTTTGATTTTCATGTTTTTCTATAAACAATGTTTTAGTTTTTTTTTGAGAGATATTTAATTTCACTTAGGTTTTCTGTTTATTTTATCTTGTTAATTAATAACTTAATTTCTTGAAAGATTAGAAAGTTTTTTTTTTTAATTTGAAGATATAGATTATTTTATTATTGCTGCTAAATGATTACATTTATAGTGTGGTGCATTAACTAATAATGTAGAATCTATGTGTTATTTCTTTCAGCAAGCTTTATTCTGATTTATATATATATATATATATATATATATATATTTGTATGTGTATCGGTCAATGTAATTTTTATACAGAAATATGTATGGAATTAAACGGATTATATATATATATATATATGTAAATTAGATGTGTATTGAATATTGTAATAATATATAAATATATATATAAATAAAATATATATTGTAAATAATTTGTATCGCATAATATATTCTAGTGTTTAGTTTGTATCCAGTTATAATTAAATAGTAAGGCTCTGATCGTTTTTAAACTGAAAGACTGGAAATGAGTAAGAATATATTACATATATTTATTATGTATGTAAAATATTCATATGCATAAGTATATTTATTTAACAGTGTTAATTTTTAGTAGCGGTTTTACTGTTTGACAGTAGTTTTAAGTGGATTATTATTTTAATTATTTTATTTTTTTGTTCAGTTCTCTGTATAAGTCATCTTCAATATACATTTTAACAAATCTATCAGGTGTTCTTTATTTATACCATTATATTAATTCTCTGCTGTGATGGTGTGTCCTATTTGTTTGGTTTTCTAACCCTCTTGTCATAAAATAAAATTTCATTTTTTTTTCCAATTTACAAAGTATTAGTATTATTGACAACTAGGGTATATCTTCTGACACCTAGGATATACCCCCTCATATGCAATGAATAATTAGAACAGTTTTAACATAGTAGTAGATTTTCAGATAACCACTTATTAGATTCTATGTAGCACTAATAATGAGTACCTTTGTCTATAAAAAGTCCATTGTTTTTGTAGTTAATGGTATTTAGTTAGAAGATTAATTTTTTCCACAGTAGTCAATTGGGTCATACCTAACAGTATGAAATTTTTAACTTTCGATTACATGCTGTTGTGTGTTAAGAGTGCAAGCATTTTCAAAGAGTTTTTTACTTCATGTAGTGCAGGTTGTGTAATCTCTAAAATAGCTTGTGTTTTATGGTAAATTTTATAGGGAAATAAATTTTATGTATTTTTTTTTTGGAAAATGTTTATTTCAGTATAAAAGTTCTGTAAAAGCACGATTGCAATTCTTGGAATCTTGGGATATACATGTGTATATATATTGTCGCCGAATGGCTTCGACGGCACATAATTCATAACCTTATGGTGGCCCTGAAAAGGACCGTTTTTTAGCGTTAGCTCTGAGAAGAGCTGTTGTTTTCGGAAGCTGGTCTCCGGCAAAGTCAGGGAGTTGCGGCTTGTCCACTGATGTCCGACTGGGCTTTCCCTCAGTGGTAGTTAGGTCCCCACTACAGCGTGGCAGTGGTGGCCCCAGAACCCCACAGTGTCGGGTCGGCATCGGTCATCTTTTGCCGGCGCAGCTAAGGCGGTTCTCCCTGAGCGATCCCACGCTGGGCCGGCTCTTGCTGCTGAGCCCAGCGAGCTGGAGCTGGAGTGGGAATGTAGCGTCCACGTCCAGCGGCTCCCTCGGCGGGCTGACCAGGCTGACTGAAGCCCAGCGAGGTGGAGCTGGAGCAGGAATGTAGCGTCCTCTTCCAGTGGCTTCCTCAGCAGGCCGGCCTACTGCTCCGGCAGGGATGTTGGCATCCGCCGGGAGGTCCCACATTGAGCCTGCCAGGAGACTTCTTCTTCAGGTGGTGGTCGACGATGAATTGCCAATTCACTCTCGTGCACACTCTTTTATTGGAGCTTGAGAGTGGTGGGGCTGCAGCGCCGCTCTGGTGGGAGGAGAAGTGTGGGGTGGGAGTGATGTGCTTGTATCTGTGCGTCCGTACACTGTGCGCCCCTCTCACATCATTGCTACCATTATCGCTTGTCGATATTAAATTAGGCATATATGTGGTATATGCCTAATTTTCAGACCTACTTTGTATACATATCTATGTTGTAGGCAAATTGAAACATCAGGCTTGTTGCAATGCGCTCAGCTGATTGGAAACTGAAATATAATATGAGGGATATCTCCAAAGTAAAGATCGCTGGAAATTTCTCTCCTTAAGGTTGGCAAACTTGTGTAATTCACAACAAGTACACAACTAGCCACACTAGTAATTTATACACTGCATTGTTGTCTGTAAGTTGTCACCTTGGAGTATCTTTGATTACGTGTTAGTTATTACATTATAAAATGAATAGGAAAATCGATGTTGCCGTCGACTGTGATATGCGTATAGTCATTCGTTTTTTAATCCATCAAAATGTTAAGTTAGCTGAAATTCATACGCAGTTTTATGCTGCGTACGGTGGTAATATAATGAATGGAAGAAGTGTCTAACAATGGTGTGAAAGGTTTAGAAATAACAGAATTAATGTGCATGATGACGAATGTTCGAGGATTTCCTTGATAATCACCAAGGGCTTGTTGAAATGCATTGGTAATGAAATCAGAAAAGATCATCGCTCAACAATTTCTGACCTGGCCTTCTTTTTCTTGATGTTTCAAGAGCTGTTATTGGTAGCATTGTTCATGACCACTTAGGTTTCAGAAAGGTTTGTGCACGTTGGGTGTTGCAAGTCTTAATGGAATGTCACAAAAAAATCCAAACAGGATCAGGTTTGGAATTTTTGATGCTCTACACAGAAAAAGGTGATCGAGTTCCTTAATTCAATTGTTACCAGTGATGAAACATGAACTTCGTATTACACACTAGAGAGAAAATGGCAATCAGTTGAATGGGGTCATCCTCAATCACCAACCAGACCAACAAAAATCAAACCACTGCCATTTGAATGCAAACTGATGGCCACAGTCTTTTGGGATCAGTTTAGCATACTGCTGCTGATTGATTTCATGCCACGTGGGATGACTATAAATGCAGAAGCCTACTGCGAATTATATGTAAGTTACAGCACACCACTCAAAATTGGCGATGTGGGCGGCTGACTGACAGTGTCATCCTGCTGCACGATAATGTATGTCACATGTTGGAGGACTGATACGTGATTTACTGAGAACATTTGGATGGGAAATTTATGATAACCCACCATATAGTCTGAACTTAGCTCCTTCTGATTACCATTTGTTTGGGAAATTGAAAAAAACGTTTAATGGTAAGTAATTCGCGGGTGATGATGTACACCCGCGAATTACTTACCACTAAAAGATTTTTTCAAATATTTTTCAAACAGGGTGCTACCAAATGGACTGGCAGCAGAAGAATTTGATGAGGGTATATTGAAGCTGGTGTTGCTATGATAATTTCTTAATTCATGTGGTGATTACATAGAGTAGTATAAGGTATGTAGTTTAAGAGAAATAAAAAATATCTATAAGGTTTACAGAATAAATTTTTTTACAATTAAACAGTCTTTACTTTACAGATAACCTCTCTTATATTTATTATTCTATTGTTTATAATTGTTAATATAAAAATAATCTATCTGAACTTAACATATGCTTGCTAACCTAACTAGCGGGTGAAGTTGCGAGCCATGCAAGAGTAGATTAAGTTTGGTTAGTTTATATTTATAATTTCCATTTAGCTGTTAATTTTCCAATAAGCCTGATTTTTCAGTTTGCCTACGACATAGGTATGTATACAAAGTAGTTCTGAAAAGTTTCCAAACTAAATTTGTGTAGTTGATACAAGTAGCACCATCTCATGGACAACCAAGGAACTGTGTAGTACGATGTTTGATGAGTTTGTGTGTACAAAATTTCATCACGTTTTGTCATTCCAGTCTCAAATTATATTCATGCATATACGTTGGTTTCATGTGACCTTGTGTGAGCTTGTGACATGGAACAAAGAAGCGCAATAAAATGTTCGACTTCAAAAATCTTTCGTTGAAACTTATTCTCTGATACAGCAAGCATTCGGTGATGAAGCCTTATCTCATACTACAACATACATGTGGTAGAAGCGGTTTGAAGACGGTGGAGAGTCATTGGATGATGACAAACAAAGCAGGAGGCCATCAACAGCTTTTTCACAATGTAAATGTTGCGAAAGTGTATGTGCTCCTACTCGGAACAACCTCATCTTACTGTTCGGGCCATAGCAGAAGAGCTAAACATCAATAAAGACGTGGTACATACAATTCTAACAGAAAAAATAAACCGCCAAAAGGTATGCTCTCGTTTTGTTCCATCTTGACCGATGAACAAAAAGAGGTGGATCTTTATTTTGCTCTATACTTCGTTGAAAATGCTGATAGCGACTTGAATTTTTTGCAAACAATTTTAACTGGGGATGAATCTGGTGTTTCATGTATGATCTGCAAACGAAGCATCAATCTGCTGCTTGGTTGAATCCTGGAGCACAAAGATCAGTGAAAGTGAAGTAGCAAAAATCGAGGGTGAAAATGATGTTGATTACATTCTTCATTTCAAAGGGCTGGATTCTTCATGAATTTGCCCCAACTGGTCAAACCATGAATTCTAAATTCTATTTGGAAATAATGAAACATCTGATACGTTGCATTTGTCGAATGTGGCTCATGTACCGGGATCTGGGCAGTTGGATTCTCTTGCATGACAATGTCCTGGCACACATGACAACAGTTTTAACATGTTATTATGCCACAGATCAAATAACCGTCTTATCCCACCCACCCTATTCACCCGAGTTGGCTCCAGAAGACTATTTTCTGTTCCTGAAACTCAAGTTGAAAATGATTCAGATCAGGTAGGATGTTGCATAGGTTCTGTCCTTAACATAACCCCAGAGAAAAAAATCTAAGGTAGTTATGTCAGGTGATTTTGGTGAGCAGGGAGTAGGGTCGTCATGCCCATGAAATGATTCATTCAGAAATTCATGAACTAGTAATCCCAAGTGTGGTGGTGCACCAGCCTGCTGGAAAACCACCCTAGGTTGCAAGTTATTTAGTTGAGGTGTAGCAAATTGTTGAAGCATATCCAGGTAAATGTTAGCTGTTATTGATTCTCAGTGAAAAAGAAGGGACCAGTGATTTTGTTATGCATCAAACCGCACCACACATTCACTTTAGGGAATCTCTAATTTTTTGCATTGTAAAGTACAGGTTTTCTGAGCCCCATATTCTTACTTTATGCCTGTTTACTTTCCCTGAGGTATGGAAAGTAGCCCCATTTGAGAAAAACACACGCTGCAGATACTTGTCGTTATTAATCTGTTGCAAAATCTCAGTTGCAAAGGCAGCATGACGAGAGCCATCATCTGGCTGTAGATATTGTAATATTTGAACTTTGTATGCGAGTAACCTTAGTTTCTTGTGTAAACTTTTGTGCACTGTTGACTGGGAAATCCCTGGTTCATGAGATATGTGACAGTTAGATTTGGAAGAGCTATATAGAAATGCTTGCTGCACAACCTCAACCTTCTCTTCACTAATGGATGGCCGCCTTTTTTGCAGAAGGTCTACACTTCTTTCCTTAAACTTTGCATTCCTTACAACGATACTCTCGCTATGATTTGATTAACTTAATTTTGATTTGATGATTGACAAATATTGATGCTACATAAAATAATTTGTTCTGATTTGTTTGTTACTTTGAAGGCTTTTTGTGTCCAGATTTAAAAAAAAAATTCATTCCATCTAACAGTCACGTAGAAATATTCAACTCAGTAAAATAAAGTAATGCTAAGGTGGCTGCATCTGGAACTAGATACACTTGGTAGATACTGGTGTTAATTATGGTAGATATTGAAAATGCTTTCATACTATTGGTTGGAATACTATTTTGGACTTGCTGGTGAACAGGAAGGCTTCTCCCTACCTGATCAAAATGATTCAAGAGTACTTGACAGGTAGGGAGATGCTGATTACCTCCAAAAAGGGTGAGGAGGTCGTCATGACCATGAAGAAAGGGGTACCCCAGGGGTCAGTTGTGGTCTCCCTATTATGGAATGTGGCATATGACAGCCTCCTGGGCGTTGAGGTGCTGGCAGGGGTGCAGTTACTCACCTAAGGTGGATGACCTTGCCATTATGGTGACGGGAAGGAAAACTTAGTGAGGTTAAGTTCCAGGCCAAACCGAGCCATGGTGGTGGGGATGGACTGGCTAAAGGCTAGAGGGCTCTAGGTTGCACCTCATAAAACTAAAATGATCCAGATGACGGACGGGAAGAAGGAAGACCCCGACGATTTCCGTCACATTGGAAGGAATAGAAATGACCCCCCTCGGAGAGAGCGAAGTATCTTGGTGTCTGGATGGTTCGTAAGAGGGGGTACAATATGTATATTGATGAAATGTGCAAGAAAACGGAGAAAGTGTCATCGGCAGTCTCTAGGATCGGTGGCTCCCGCGCTTCCAGGAGAAGACTGATAGCGTCCACAGTGGCCTCGGTCATCTTATATGCATCTCCGATATGGTTTCAAGATCTGAAGGTTAAGCGTAATTGTACTAAGATATACAGCACTTATAGAAGACTTGCGCTGCGTGTGGCCATGGCATACCGGTCGGTTTCGCCTGAGGTCATCCTCGTGATATCCTGTATGGGTACGATTGAATGCTGGCGGAGGAGCGGGAAGATAGATACCGGGTTATGGAGGTCTCGGATGCCAAGATCAGGATATTTGATCGATGGCAGGAGAGATGGGATGCGGCCACCACTGGACGCATCGGCTCATACCGTGTGTCAGGCCCTGGCTTAACAGGAGACACGGTGAGATGGATTTTTGGACGACCCATTGATTCACTCGGCATGGGTCGTTCAATGTCTACCTTCATGCTAGACGGAGACGGGAGACACCGACATGTGTGTACTACCATGAAAGAGATGATGTAGAACACACATTTTTAATGTGTCCATGATGGGCTACAGACCGGACATTTGATGGCGTGGTCTCCCCAGAGGAGGTTATGAAATATATGTTGGCTTCGCATGAAAAATGGAACATTTGGTTTAAAGATGTACTCTTTAGAAAGCTTGCAGAAAAGGAGAGGTAGTTGGGTGGTTTTCTGGCGGAGAGTGACGGTGGAAGGCCAGCCTTCAGTGGGAGTCCAACAGGATTGCCGCTGCTGGGTGCTCCCGGGGGATGCTGGATGCCGTTGCATCCAGTCGGCACTGGGTTTGCATCCATGCCAGACAGAGATGGAAGACGTCGATTGGTGTATACTGCCATGATAGAAGATAAGGAATATGCATTTTTAATCAGTCCAAGATGGGCTACAGAGCGGCCGTTGAAGGAGTGTTCTCCCTAGAGGATGTCATGGAATATATATTGGCCTTGCTGTGAGAAATTGAATATCTGTGCTGTGTAAAATTTTAATGTTAAAAATGAGTAAATTAATTATTATTTAATAACTTTTAAACTCAAGACTTTAAGTTTAATTACAAGTATTTGAAAATTTTTAATAATTAATTTTTTTAATTTTTAATTATTGTAATGACGTTTGTGGTCATCATTTTGATTTAAATAGCCAGAATTTAATTTTTTTGATATTTGCTTGTATTTCAAAAATCTTTAAAACAATGTATCTCATTTAACATTTTTGAGCCGTCCTTTTCCCGGCGTCCCCTGAAGGCCATTACTTTAAATTGGGGGCTTACTGGGTTAGCCTCTCTTATCGGGGAAAATTTCCAAGTACAGAATCGGAATATTTCAAATAAAAAAATAATTAAAGAGGAGCATTCAAACGTAGTTCTAACTGAAATAAACACATTGTTGGCTGCAATTTTGAATCGGGCGATAAGAATTTAATTTTAAATATATAATTTTTCTCTCCCATCGAGCTCTTTAAAATCATACATCAATTGACCATTGGTCCCGTTTGAAATTTTTGATTTGCCCTCCCAACGTCCAAAAATCAAAAAGAGTGAAATATACGTTCATTGAAGCAGCCTCTCGGTACAAGGAAGAATGCCAAAGAACGCACCCAGTTATCTTAATTATAAAAAAAGTTAGACGGAATTGTAAGTTACTTTTCAGCCATCCGGTATATCTGGTAATTTCGATTTATTTTGAAATATTTTTGTAACTAAATCTGTTCATCCAGGTTATCTAAATGTGTTTTAGTTACGTTAATATTCAAATGTCGATCTTTTATTTTATTTAAACGTCAAATTCTTACTTTAAGTAGAGAAACATAATCCACAGTAAGTTTTCACCAGTGGACCCGTAACTCCAAATTACGTAATATTGTTAAGCATGAACCCCTGTTTTACTGATAAAAGTAATTATGTGCTTTAAAATTGGAAATTTTTTAAACATGGCGTAATTATTAAGTAATTAGAAATATAATTTAAAAAAAAAAATGATATTTACTGGTGTATACGTATGTGTAAGATATTTTAAGTTTACGATTCATTTCCGGCCTCCGTGGCGCGAGTGGAAGCGTCTCGACCTTTCATCCGGAGGTCCCGGGTTCGAATCCCGGTCAGGCATGGCATTTTCACACATGCTACAAATCAACCGTTCATCTCATCCTCTGAAGCAATACTTAACGGTGGACTGGGAGGATAAAAAAAAAGAGTATGATTTACAGCAAAAAAAATGTGCGTGCGCGTGTATGTAAGACAAGACGAGGAAAAGAACTATTTTTATTTTATATAACTTTTATTTGTTATATTTATTAAACAAATCGTGTTTTTTCCTGATATATTATTCCATGTTCGGAAAAAAATAATGTCTCAAAAGCTGAATAAATAATAATAATACATTAATTTAAAAAAATAGTTTCAGCTCAATCTATGTTTAAACATATAGTTTAGGTTATTTAAATTTAATTAGTTTAAGATAAACGTACCGTTTGTTGTTTCGATAATAAATATGAAATGATTAAAATTTTATGTTAATATATTGTATTAGGATCGATTTGAAATGAATAACGTGAGCAACTTTGTTTTAAGTGAAAGGAATGAGGTTTTTAAGTTGGTAGTAAGGGGAGTATTTTTGGGGTTAGGTATTTTTTGTTTGAAGTTGGCTGGCTTGGGGTGCGGTTGGTGTGCAACAGCAACGGGCAAATCAGTTCGTGCGTGGAGTATGACGATGGAGGAGGCTAATTTAGCGGCGCGCCAAGGCAAAGGGCGCTCCGCGTCGATCTGTGCTCCTTCGTTTTCTAGTATGGAAGCGATGGTACCTGGAACACCACCTCCTGAAGGAGGTCGTCGACGACGACCTGCTGCTAGATCACAATCGGCACGTTTAACTGGAAATAAATCTATTCGCCGGAGGGCTGTCGCTGCTAATCAGCAAGAAATGGGAAGTAATCATAGTATGCGTTCAGGAAGTAGTGAACCGCGTTTGTCTGAAACTACAGGTAAATTAGATAAAAATGCTTTTGTTTTGTTCTTATTTTTTCTTTATAAAAGAATTAATACTGTTACTTATTTATACACATGTCTCCTGTTGATTGTTTGCTAAATAACTTTTAAAAAACAAACTACTTTCTTGTTTTGTCAAAGTTTTTTTTTTTTACATATATTGCTACGGTACCACATACGATAATTCACTATTAATCTACTCATTTTGTTTGGATTATTTAGGTATAAATATTTTTCCATCAGTTTTTCTTACATAAAACAAATTAAATTTTATGACGAAACATTAAATATCAGTAGATTATAATTATAATTATTATTCATTCGGATGTGTACACTAGTCTATTATCCGGAAGGATTCCTTCGTTACATTTCCGAAAAAAATATTTTCAATCTTTACTTCAAGTAAGTAACTAAAAAAAAACACAATTTTGGTATGAGAACGGGATTTTTAAATAAAAAACCCGAACTCCGTTAAAAGTTTTTAAATTTTGATTTACTTTAGTTTTTATTTTTTGAGATTTTTCGCTAAAATGCAACGGGAGCGAGTAAATCGTAAATAATAACCTTTTTTGTCCAGAACAAAAAACAAACGGGTGACTCCCGTTTGAAATAAAAAAGTTTTATAAAATTATACAACTTACAGTTTCATTGAAATCGGTTGTGTCGATTCGTTCGTACTAGAATTCTCTGACAAAGAACCTACAAACACAAACCGAACACATTATTCTTTACTTTATGCTTTGGTAAACACCTTGCGGACATAAATGAGGTGACTTTATTTCAGACATAAATTTGCATTGTTACAAATATTTATGTATATACATTCTATCTTCTAAACAAACTTTTTATCTATGAATTTGCAAAACAATAATTTTCTATAATTAATTAAAGCAGTAAACAATGTTTTAAGGAAATTATTGTTTTAAAATATTTCATTTTACCTTAAATTTAAGTCGTATTTTACTTTGTCATTTGTACATTTCATAATTTTTGCCTTTATGGTATGACTACTTTTTCTTTGCAATTTTTTTACCGAATTCATGACAACGTTTTCTAGAAAGCTAAAAAAATGTTAGTTTAAATTATGCTTATTATTTTTAAAAAAGTTTTAAAAATGGTTGGTACTTTCTATCGGATGAGATAAATATTTTAACATGAAATAATTGTGTAATGAAAATTTATTCTGAATTATTTTTTTAGTTGTTTAAATCTATGTACTTACGCACTAAAATTTAGCTGAATATAAAAAAAAAAGTTACTAGTTTTTGGATATATATTCAAAATTATTCCACACAAAAGTCCCTAAAATAAGAAAAATATGTATATCTTTATACTGAATTTAAAAAAAAACAAACATATCTATCTAAACATAAAGTACCTTTGTTTCCATTGAGTGACAGATGTAATATTTTATCACCAAATAATAAATACTGGAGTAATTATCGCAAGTTAATATAGCAACTCTTGCTATATTTTTTTTTTATACCATTGACCTAAATTTTTTCCTCCCGTAAGCAAGAAAATATCTATATAAAAGTTTATTTAAAGTTCGGTTTTTTAGCCAAATTAAATAGTATACATATCAACAACATAAACTGTTGAAATAAATAATGAATAAGTTTTGATTTAGAAAAGAAAGTAAAAACATTGACTGCTATATGTTATATGTCTGTTACCGATCCCTTTGTGAAAAATATTTGCGTACAGCATAAATAATAAATTGAAGGGACAGGTGACTGTTTACAGGACATTGAGTAATTTTTCAGTTTCTTATTTTATCTTCCTTTCTTCCTTTTTCCTGTTTAGCCTCCGGGAATTACCGTCAGGTATTACTTAAGAGGATGAGTGAGGATGATATGTATGAGTGTAAGTGAAATGTAATCTTGTACAGTCTCACTTCGACCATTCCTGAGATGTGTGGTTAATTGAAACCCAACCACCACCAAAGAACTCCTCCGGTATTCACGATCTAGTATTCAAATCCCTATAAAAGTAAAGGCACTTGCCTTTACTAGGACTTGAACGCTGGAACTTCCAAATCAGCTGATTTGCGAAGACGCGTTCGCCACTAGACCAACCCGGTGGATTTCTTATTTTAATATATTGTTACGTTTTAATATTATGATAAATGGTGGGTAGACGAGTGTACAAAAAAAAAAAAATTAAATCCCACTGAAAACAGATAATAATTAGAAAAAATTAAATTACCTGTTATCAATTTAAAAAAATAAATTATTAATATTACCAACATGCTTTTATTGTATTTTCCTTTGTTTGTTTTAAAATGGGTTGAAATCATTAACATGCAGATTAATTAACATTTTATAAAGATAGAAAATATTAGTCAAAGTGTTTGTTAACACTTGACAAAAAATTTAAATTTGAAAAACGTAAATTTTTAAACAGCATTATAAAAATTTTAATATTGCTGTTACTTTTCATAAACGTTTATAAATATACTTTTTTCTGGATGGATGATGCACAAATAGAGACAGTTTCGTAACAATATAATGTCAAAACGGTAAATTAGAGTATGATAATGCGGTTTAAGGAGGGGTCTATTTAGAAACCTTGCATTAAAATTCGTTAACGATTAATTCAACTAAAAAAAAAAGAATTAAATACAAGAAAAAATACAATTTTAATGATGCTGAAACTAGTATTAAATTTATTCTATTATAAGTTTAGATTAATTAATTAAATTGTAAAAAAAACAACTTAGGACTGACTTTTATAACTCAGAATAGAATAAGATTTTCAGTAGTAAATTTATTTATAAGTTGGTAAGTCTGAAGTTACAAATATATTATTATGTACAATTTTTTAAGCTATGAGTAATTGTGCATATTCCATTTAGTTACCGGAAGTTTAATTTTGAGTTGGAAACATTATGTGCCAAATATCATCTTTTACGTCTAACTGTTTATTCGGAGGCTTGTCATAAAATAATTTTATGACCTAAAACTATTACCCCAACGAAGAGAACATATATATATATATATATCTGATATATCTGTAAATGTTCAGGTGATTCAAGATTAAAAAGAAATAATTTTGGAAATTGATTGTAGAATTTGATATAAGGAAAAGCATTATACGAGTATATCCGAAAACGCTTTGTTATCGAGTTACGGCTAGCGAAAAATTTCCCTCTGATTTTGGTTACTCCGGTGAAATGCGGTCACACTGAAATTTTTAAGGCGTTATATAAGGCCTTGCATACCATGCCTAAGACCTATAACTTGATTTCTTGATATCAAGAAATAATTTATACTTGATTTCTTATAGCCTAAGAAACCGTAACTTCATGGTTCCTTATATTTTTTGATCTGAAAAATAAGACAGGTCCTCTAGATCACCGGACTGTACTTCTTCAGACATTCACTCAATACTTCACAGACTTTCACTCTCCAGTACCTCAGATTACAAGTAACATTCACCGTCCTTAAAAATTATTTCAGTAACTATTTAATGAGAATGGTCTTCCTGTTTTCGGTTTGGCTACAAAATGGTTTTCAATAATTGCTTCCGTCACATTCATTCATTCATTAAAGTATCGCCACAACCGCGCGAATTAAATACGGTATGCGCGCGCGCTTGAGTTAGAATCATTGAATTAAATAAACGAAAAATTTTTTTATTTAAATAAAATAACTATTTTAAATTGTTTGTGATGTGTGGGTAAGCTGTACATCAGAAACGATCCACAGTTTTAGGACTTTCTCGGTACACTGCTTTAGCCGCGTGACGGGAGAGTCGTACAACTCTGTTTTATTAATTTTCGGTTACAAGATGGCTTTCATAAAAAATACGCTAAACGTTTTGAGCATTTACATATTTGAAATAATAGATATATCAGTCACTAATATCTTAATTGTGCAAGAAATATTTATTATCTTATCGAGTTATAATGTACCTTGTTTTGCGTTTTTTATATTTAAAATTTCGGCCGTAAAAATTTACAGTAAAACAAAATTAATTAATCTAGATCTTAATCTTTTATTTTATCATCTACGTAAATAAAAATGTAAATGTTTGTTTGTTCAAAATCTTAAATCTCCGAAAGTTCTTCACCGATTGCTTTGAAATTTTGATATAATGTTGCATTCGAATACCCGCGTGTTTTTATTTATCTACTATTTATATACTTAAGATGTTACACCTGTGACAGGTAAAAACATACTTTTTTTGAAAAACAGTGCTATCGGACGTAAAAGCAACACACGCTATACTAAATATTTTACGATTCCATTTCAATGTTCTGATATGTGTGTCCGCTATTGACTAAAATCTACTGGACCGATTTACGCGCGGGGAAAAAGGAAGAAAGGAAAAAATCGGAAATGGGAAATAGGGAAAAATTGAAAAAGCGAAAAATCGAAAAAATGTAAAAGAAAAGAACGGGAAAATGGAAAAAAGAAAAAAGGGGAAACGGGGAAAAGGAAATGGAAAGGGGAAAGGAAAAAATTAAATGGGGAAAGGGTATATGGAAAAATGAAAATGGGAAAAAGGAAAAGGAAAAGGGGGAAAGAAAAAAGAGGAAAATGTAGAAAGGGAGAGAGGGTAAAAGGGAAAGGTTAAATTTTGTGAAGTTCCGTAATGTTCATTTTGTTAATGTTTTATCAAACTTTCAATTGTGTTCATTTAATTTATATATATAATCAAATCTAGCAATAGCGAAGCATTGCCGGATCTGCTAGTCATTAATAAATTTAAAAAAAGACAATCTAAAAAATAAAACTTTTTTTCGTGTGGGTATATAAGATAAATTTTCTGAAAGCCTAGATCCATAATAATTTATTTAATGTTACAATTGCACAGATATTTTATTACTGGGTTTTCCCGGAAATCTGTTTGTGAGCAGTTGTAAGTTTGTGAACTCTAAAATTACACCCTAACAATATATATGTAATGCGCGCACGCGTGTACACACACACACACATTCACATACACATGCCTATATATATATGTTATTATTGTAGCTCCTTTTTCCCAGAAGTACTCTCTGCCATACGCTTAATGAAGCTATGGACATTATATCTATGATTTCCCATTTGTGGTTTTGCGCATTGCGGTAGTTTTTTAAGCACGCCTTAACCGCAGTACGTTACTATTATATTGACAGGCTGATTATTAGCACAAATTAATCGGAACAATGATTATAGGTTATTGTAAAATCAAAATATTAAAACATTATGAATATTTATTTGTTATTATAACTTTTTTAATAAAATAATTACGATGTCAGATAATTTAATAAAACTATATTTAAAAATAAATATCTTTAGAATTACGATTAAAAAAAAAAAAAAACAGCAGTTCGTTTTTTGTATAGCAATAAGTAAATGTTTTAAATATAGCTCTGAATAGAAAATTCACGCTTTCTTTGTAGTTATATTTAGAATTCATTATTAATTTAACGTAAAATTTTTTTTTACGTTGATAATCTCCTAATGTGTCGGTCAAACTGGAGCCTGTTTTTTTAATTGAATAACTAATAGAGTTAAATGTTGTTTTATTAATTTTAATTATTCTTACCTTATTTTCAATATAAAGCGTTGCTTTTAACTTAATAGGTAATTGATTTTCTGATTAATATATTTTGTTGTTATTAATAAAATATTTCTTTAAAAAACTGATAATAGTTATTCCTGAAATTTTTAATTCTCTGCCCTTCATTTATAAAACACACACACACACACACACACACACACACAAAAGAAAACTGAATTGAAAAGTAAATTAATTTCAGTGTGTTGATGTTCAAACAACGGTGGGACACATTGTTTTCATTTATATATTACAGAAATCTTTTTTTATAGAATTGGTTAAAGTAGATTTACGGACGGTGAAATCACATAAATCTGTCAACAGGCCAATAAAGAAACAAAATAACAATAGCAATTTTTACTTCGTAAAAGGTGTTGGCAGTAGAAGAGCGTTGTTGTATTTATAAAACCAAGCGATTAAAATATTAGGAAATATAAAATGGAGTTTCATAAGTAATTTTACTTCGTAACAAAAGTCTCGTCATTAATATTGTGAAGTAGTGAAAATAATTAACTTAACTATTTTAAAATAAATTAAGTGCTACGATCATTAATAAAATAATACGTTCAGAACGAGTTAAAAATTCAATTTAAAGTGCATATCCATCGTTATTTAACTTCGTTGACATACGGAACAGATTATTTTATTAATCGTATTTCATTAATTTTCTTATATTGTGTAAGTAACATAGTAATATAAGTAAAAAAAAAATCAGGATTTAAAAAAAAAAATAATTTAATAGTTACTTAATTATAAAGTCCCAAAGGGGTCTCTCATCCCAGGATTATCCTAGGGCCCAAGCTGGTCGCAACCTTTCTTCTAGGTATAATCGGTACAAAACACCTACACAGTTCATAGCACACCCACATCACAAAATAACACTTCAGTGGTGGAAGACATAAATGTTACATGCTACGAAACAATAACATACACACTCGCTAATGCATCGTATAACTTTAATAAAAATTAAATATTAGGTACAAAATGTTTAAAAAGATGATTTCTACCATGATTTACGTATTCCTTCCGCATTTAAAATTTTTTTTTGTCTCCAGTCATTTGACTGGTTTGATGCAGCTCTCCAACATTCCCTATGTAGTGCTAGTCGTTTCATTTCAGTATACCCTCTACATCCTACATCCCTAACAATTTGTTTTACATATTCCAAACGTGGCATGCCTACACAATTTTTTCCTTCTACCTGTCCTTCCAATATTAAAGCGATTATTCCAGGATGCCTTAGTATGTGGCCTATAAGTCTGTCTCTTCTTTTAACTATATTTTTCCAAATGCTTCTTTCTTCATCTATTTGCCGCAATAGCTCTTCATTTGTCACTTTACCCCACCCATCTGATTTTTAACATTCTCCTATAGCACCGCATTTAAAGCACTTTATAGCACTTCCATATAAAGCGACACTCCAAACATATACTTTCAAAAATCTTTTCCTGACGTTTATATTAATTTTTGATGTAAACAAATTATATTTCTTACTGAAGGCTCGTTTTGCTTGTGCTATTCGGCATTTTATATCGCTCCTGCTACGTCCATCTTTAGTAATTCTACTTCCCAAATAACAAAATTCTTCTACCTCCATAATTTTTTCTCCTCCTATTTTCACATTCAGTGGTCCATCTTTGTTATTTCTACTACATTTCATTAGTTTTGTTTTGTTCTTGTTTATTTTCATGCGATAGTTCTTGGGTAGGACTTCATCTATGCCGTTCATTGTTTCTTCTAAATCCATTTTACTCTCGGCTAAAATTACTATATCATCAGCAAATCGTAGCATCTTTATCTTTTCACCTTGTACTGTTACTCCGAATCTAAATTGTTCTTTAACATCATTAACTGCTAGTTCCATGTAAAGATTAAAAAGTAACGGAGATAGGGAACATCCTTGTCGGACTCCGTTTCTTATTACGGCTTCTTTCTTATGTTCTTCAATTATTACTGTTGCTGTTTGGTTCCTGTACATGTTAGCAATTGTTCTTCTATCTCTGTATTTGAACCCTAATTTTTTTAAAATGCTCAACATTTTATTCAATTTTGTGACGAAATGTTTGCCTTAATTCGATGAGATTAAAGCAACTATATCATCGTTTTAACTGAAATGAGATGAAATAAATGAGTAATCTCTGTAGCACAATGGTAGCGTTTCTGTTTTTTTTTCCGAAATATTCTGGGTTCGAATATTTGTCAGATGTGGTATTTTTTATACGGTTTAGAATATATATAATATTCTCACTAACAAGCATAAGGAAATTCATTATGCATATAAAAATAAATGTTTTAATTAATTTGATTAATTAATAAATGAATCAGAAAAGATCACAAAGAAAAAAATGAAAGTCTATAGCAAAATGCATATCTCAGCCGTTAAACAAATCATGATTTCTAAATTTAGTTTATTTATTTAAATTTTGTTTGAATATTTCTAACTGCGTGTTAGTAATTTTAGTATATATTTGTCAAAGGAAGAAATTGTTTAAATACATATTTTCCGCGTAATTATATTATTGATATAAAATTATTGTTTAAGATGTTCTCAAAAAAATTTAAACACTTTTGATAAAAGCTTATTCAAAGCTTTTGATAGTTAACTGTAATTTTAGAGCTGCATTATGGAATTAATTATTTATTTTAAATGATTCATTTTACATATTAATATATGTTTTACAAATTAAAATTAAAAATTAGTAAAAAAAATCCCTTTCGGCACGCCGGAAGACGGAGGTAGATTTCACCGGTGCTAAAAAGGGGATAAAAAAGATTTTCATCTTTAAGTTAAGAAAAACTTCAAATTTACTCAATACAATGGTTGCATGTAAAAAAAAATTTCACATGTTTAGCATACGACAATTCTTCTTACAATTCCAGCAATATTTTGGTCATTCCTTGCCGTAACGGTTGGTAATATCAAAAATTGTTTCAGACATAAGTTTTAGCTAATATTTAGAGGATTAACGATCGCTTTAAACCGATTCGATACTGTGCCTATTAAGGGAGGTATGATCTGTTTTGTCTTCAAAACCCCATTTTTCCACCTCCTGGGTCAATGGTTGGCGATATCAAAAAACTTTACTTAGATAAGTTTTAGGCCCTTATTCAAAGAATAGTAGGGACTTTAAACGAATTCGATATTTTACTTAATAAGAAAGTTATAGCGAAATTTTGTTTTTTCGATAAAGCACCCCCATTTTCCGATTTTGACCATTAACAAATTTGACTGAGATTTTTGGACGAGTTATTTTTATGGAACAATTTGAAAGTGATTGGCGCAAAATTACGGCAGTTACCTTGTCCATAAGAAAGTGAAAAATATATAAATACATTTTTGAGATGACGGTGGTTTTGGGGCCTGGGGGATGTGAAACGCGAAGATCTGTCAAAATTTTCCGGAAGTTGAATCATGGTACCCATTACAATAAGTAGCTTTCTTATGAAATCTACCTAAAAAGGTAAAACGTTTAGCATGATTTTACATCGTTTGTTGGTTTAAAAATACATTTTAATCAATAAATGGCACGTAACGATGATAAATTTTTAATTTATTTTACTTTTATATCTTTAAAAATAATATTACTGAAAAACTTGAATGTATAACACTGAGGATGGTGTCTTCTCATGAATTTGAAAATGGTGGCAAATGATTGAATTTTTTGAAAAACCGGCCCAAGTAGTGATTTCTGCCGGCCTCCGAGGCGCCAATGGTAGCGTCTCAGCCTTTCATCCAAAGGTCTCGGTTCAGGCATGGCATTTTCACACGCTACAAATGGTGGTCGCGGAGGTGATTTCTACAAATTAGGGATTTCTATTAGTTTCATATTTAAAATATGACAGATATATTTTTTACAAAAGTATATATATAAAAGAATTCATAAATGTGATCGTAAAACAAAAGAAAAATTGAAAACTTAGCTGTGGACAGATTTATTTTAAAGCCGTGGCACGAGTGGTAACGTCTCGGCCTTTCATCCGGAGGTCCTGAATTCGAATCCCGGTCGCGCGTGGCATCTTTCATACGCTACAATTCCATATCCTACGCAGAAGCTTTCAAGCTTATGTGGTGATATCATCTAGCAAAAAAAAGTTACTAATTTCTTGTATTAAAATTTATTATTATAAACAAAATAATTTGTACTGAGCAGGATTCAAAGATCCAAAAAAGTGAAAAACCTCTGTTTTAACACATTTTATGAAATAATTTTCCCCGCACAATATGAAACTCTTTTCTTTTTAAAAATTAAAAAAAAAAGTTAAACATGTACTTCTTTTACAGTTTTATTTATCGTAAAGTATTATTATCTTTTTTTTTATACGCGGACTTGTTTTCAGCCTTTATATTTTACTTCTGATGAATGAATTTCTTTATTAAATTATGTATTTCTATTATATTCATACATATAGTTTTATTAAATTATTCAGAAATTTAATGTTAATGCTTTTTAATGAACAAATATTTTAAAAGTATTAAAAAAAATTAACATATAAAAACTATGTACACATACAAATGAAATGCAAAATTATTCTAGTATGTTAATGTAGTCTACTGTATGCAAAACATGTTTCTAAAATGTTATCGAATCTACCTACTAAAGGATATTAATAGAAAGAGCAGTAATACGAAACTGTTAATTATGCAGGCCACAGAAATTCTCTGATCTTCACTGCCGTTCGGCTTAACGGAGATTCAGTTGCATGTCATTGACTATTAGTCTACTGAAGTAATCCATCGGTCGAAACGTCTACTACGGTTTAGCAATCTAAATGAAGTTTCCGGTATACTAAAGATTACGCTCTTGCTAATATAAACACCACTATTGCAGCTACACTATATTATGTGAAGCATATATCTAATTTTAGCTTATCATGTAAATTCAAAAAAAGAAAAGAAAAATCTATATGGTAACTTTTTATTTCTTATTAATAAAAATTAAAGCATTTTTATGCAAAAGTTCATCACGTTTATTGCAAATAAAAAATAGTTTTTGTCTATTTATTAATTTTTTTTATATAAAAAATAGTGGAATCTTTGCTTAGATTTATCTTACCAAGTACATATAATTTTGATTGATTATGATTAAGTATCTGCATATAATATATAATATCTTTTTATTTGGTGATCACACACCCTATTAGTAAACTGTAGTACAAAACTCGAGAAGCTGATGTATTTAAAAGAAGGCATAATAATAAAAAATATTGACCACCGTTTATTTCAACAGTTAAATTTCAGTAGATTCAGTACACCGAATCGCTAAATACCTTTCAGCAATGAATGCAATGAACAGTGCGTGTAGAGTATGCGACTTAAGTTAACAGTTTTCTTAACAGTTAGCGTGACTTATGGCATTCAAATGTACCATCCGAGCGACCAGTCAGCGCCAGGTCCCAGCAGGGGAAAATTTAAAGCCTACTAAACGTATACTAATGTATAATGTAACGAATTAAAACATTCTTGTTAAAAAAGACTTGTTAGATTCTATATTTTGTAGAGACATAGTGGTTTTTATGTTATTATTGATATCTATTGTATGAATGTGCATTTTAGAGAGAATAAAGAAGATAATTTCAGTCCTAGTTTGGTCTATTTGCAAAGGCAGCAGAAAGGAAAAACAGTCTCAGGATTATTTTATTAGCATTCCCCGACACTAAAGAAATTACACAAATAGTATGGTCGCTGCACTACTTATGTCCCAGAATCTTTAGCCCAAATCCAGCGAGCGCCTAGCCAAAATCAATATAGATCCCAGAAAAAAAAGAATTTAAAAAATTGGAAGAAAATGAAAAGGGGGTGGTGTTTTACTCACCATGGGACTCACAAGCGGCGAGTCGGACCGTGTGAGAGTTCCTTGATGCGATTGCTATGTTCAACCGACATCAATAATTTATTTAAGGAAAATACTCCTAACACACTGCCGTAGGAAGCTAACTTTGAGATATACGGCTGACCACCAACTAATTAAGGCTCCAAGCGCTTTAATATGGCGGCATTCAGCGACCTAGGCGTGGCAGCGAATTTCTGTCTAGACGAAGTAAATTTTAATTTATGGATGTCGCATATATTTTTAGTAGTTGACGGGGTGCGCCTACCCATTTTAGCAAATATATGACAAGTAAGCGGTTGGGACACGCAAGCCGGAATGGCACCGCGCTTAGTCCGCTCGCGCTGTTAGGTAAACTCTAGGAGCTATTTTGGACACTGGTCGCTAAAGTGTTTCGAGGCTCAGTAGCTGTTTATGGCACAGACATTCGATCTTATGGGCGACCGAAAGGGGTGGTAGCGGGAGAAATGCCAAGCAAACCAATCATTATGGGATCCTGAAACGAGACAAAGTGTTAGTCTATCCAGAGGAGCGTTTCAAGACAGTTTCCTGGTCTTAGGTATTCATCCCAACCCACCGGGTTGGTCTAATGGTGAACTCGTCATCGCAAACCAGCTGATTTCGAATTCGAGAGTTCTAACGTTCAAATCCTAGTAAAGGCAGTTAATTTTATACGGATTTGAATATTAGATCGTGAATACCGGTGTTCTTTGGTGGTTGGGTTTCAATTAACCACACATCACAGGAATGGTCGACATGAGACTGTACAAGACTACACTTCATTTACATTCATACATATCATCCTCATTCATCTTCTGAAGTAATACCTTGAGGTTGTTCCGAAGGCTAAACAGAAAAAGAGAGAGAGGTACTCATCCCGCCCACAATTCCTCGTACCTCGTAATTTCAGAAAATCTTTACCAAGAACGGGAAATTAAGTTACTGAAAAAAAAAATTAAATTACTGAAAATTTTATTTTTCCGAGTAAAATGCTTACTATTAAGGAACATTTTCAGTATCAAAATTCATACAGCGTATGTGAATATCCAACTGAACAATAAATTATTCGACTAAATTTACTCGTGACCTGTCTTACTCGTTGAAAACACGTTAAAAGTAGAAAATCCAAAATATTACGGAAAGATTTTACAAAATGATTCTTGATGATTTCTTTGAACGTTAAGCATACAAATTTTATCCTACTACTTTACTTATACACTTTTTCATTTTTTTTGTTTGTTAAATATTTAAAAAAAGCAAAAAATTTTCATGTATTATTGTTTGAAAATAATAAACAGTAACGATGCGTATATTAAAACTCAATAAACAAAAAATTGTGATGAAATGTAAATTTTCTATTTATTTATTCTTTGAAATTAAACAGTTTTTACTTAATGTAATTTCTCTTGTTAAATTTTCCTGAAATTTATTCGCTTTTTTCTACTACGACGAGGTATAAAGTAGTATGAAATAAAATCAATTCCCGATGCATTAATCTTCATTATTATTACGTTGTTTCAACCTTATTTCGTTACTTATCCACCCTACTTTACGGACTTCATGGCTTTTATATATATTCTACTGGTGAAAATATATAAGTTCATTTAAGCATAGGTTTGGAAACGCTTAGTTAGCGAAAGTCGGCTGACGAAAGGTTTCGTTCTGATTTCTGCTCCTTCTGTAAAATTAAGCCGGAATGTAATTCATGGGTCTCAAATTAAGGGGGTAATTTTAATGGTTTTATATAAAATGTGATCTGAAAAATTGAAAAAAAAAAAATAGATCCTAAGTCTATTGACCATGTTTTGAATAAAATAATGTATTTTTTGACCCCAGTCTTTTGTATTTTACCCCAGAGTTTTCGAAAATTATTGTACCTAAGTTGTCTGAAAAATTTTGAGCCTACCAAAGAAAGACGTATTTTTTTCTGACAAATATAGTTTTGCTTTTTAACAAAGTCTCCTTTCAAGTCGATACACTTTTTCCAGCGATGCCCTAACCTCTTTAATCCTTCCAAATATTAGTTAATGCCTTTCTCCGCAAAATAGGCGTTTACGTATGCGATAACCTCCTCGTCTGATGAAAACCTCTTTCCTCCAAGCGAAACTTTAAGGTTAGGAAACAAGAAAAAGTCGCTTGGGGCCAAATCTGGTAAATACGGTGAGTGTTCAACCAATTCGAAGTGCAGTTTGTGAATTTTAGCTATGGCGACTGTTTAAGTGTGAGCAGACGCATTGTGCTGATGGAAAAGCACTTTCTTCTTCTTCTTAAAATGTGGTCTTTTTTTGCAATTTCTGCCTTCAGCTCGTCAAGTAATTATGCGTAATACTGTCCCGTTATTGTTTTACCTTTTTGAAGATAGTCGATAAACAAAATTCCATTATTATCCCATAGAACAGTCGCCATTACCTTCTCGACCGATGGAACCGTCTTTGCCTTTTGCGGAGCAGGTTTACCCTTTTCAGTCCACTGTTTTGATTATTGTTTCTTCTCTACGTTTTATTTGCAGTTATGAATCGACGCAAAAAATCTGACTCGTTTTGCTTAAACTGCTGGGCCTTGAAAATGTTCATTCGAATGCGTTTTTTGTCCAAAGTGAGCAAACGCGGCACCCAACGCGCGGGTGGCTTACGCATATCCAATTGTTCAGTTAATATATGACAAACACGTTCTTTTGATATGCCCATAGCCTCTGCTATCTCTTTAACCTTAATTCGTCGGTCGTCCAGTACCATTTGGTAAACTTCTTCGATGATATCGGTGGTGGTGTCAGTGTTTGGCCGTTCTGAACGCTCATCATCGATCAAGTTGGTACGACCATGCTTAAATTCAGCTGTTTATCTTTTCACGATGTCAAATGAGGGATAACCCGTAAACAAACAGCTTCCTACTCGGTTTTAATTTGCGTAGGCGGCGTATTGCCTTTCAAATGCAAGTAATTAATCACGGAACGATATTCGATTTTTTTCATTTTCACAAAAACATTCACACTCAAACGATTATCAAACAACTGAGAGTCCAAAATGGCTGAAATTTTAGTGATTACCTTTCAACGCATGCGCGAATACATTCCTTAACTTTTATTGACGAGTGCTGCTATCTTCATGTTGAGGCTCAAAACTTTTCAGACAACCTCAATTTAATAGTTTTTGATAAATCTGGAGTAAAAGATGAAAAATTGGGGTCAAAAAACATACGACGTAAAACAAATTTGTTTAAATAAATTTAAATTTATTTAAATGTTTTAAATAAAACTTGTAGAGAGTTTGCTTCTGAGTAAAATGGTATAAAGTCTGCAGAAAATAAATACAAATGTAAGAATTTCGAAGTTTATTAAAATCAAAACATATCCAAATTTGGTCGATTTTAACTAGGTATTAAAGTAACCACTACATTTTCCCCTTATTTGGATCTCAAGAAATACTGTCCGGCTTAATTTTACTGAAGGCACAGAAATCTTGGCGACAACTTTCGCCAACCGATAATTGCTAACGAAGCGTTTCCGAACCTATGTTTGTATGAACTTTCTTATTAATTTCATCAGTAAACATGTTCTGAAAGTCTATAATTCTTGGTTAATTACTTTGTATATATATATATATATATAAAATATTTGGGTCTTCGAAGTTATTCTAATTTCTACGCTGCGAGTTTATTTCACAGTAGTTTCATTGAATGTGGTTGTGACAGAAAAATATTTAGATTGTTCAAAACCAGTCTACTGAGTGCAGTTGAAAAAATTCATGGACTGTAAATAATTTATCGTATTTCTCCTTTGATTATGTGTCGTCTATATTGTTTATATTCGATTGTTTTACTGCAAAAAAAAGTACTGATTTTGTTTGTTAGCATTCATTTATTCGCTGCGTAGTAAAAATATCGATGAGTATTGGATACGGATATACATACATTACCATCTTTTATTCAAATTAAAAAAAAGTAAATACGATAATAAAAAATTGAACAATATTCATACTAACATGAATAATCACATATATCTGAAATATCTGCTTACGGTTGAAATCTACACGATTATCCGAGTAAAAAAATATTATATAAATAAAAAAGAAGTTTCTCAAAAATTAATTAATGAATAAAATAATAATAAAAGAGACTGGCTGCGGGAAAAATGTCTTACTTGGTCGATATTTACAAAATTATGTTAGCACATCCATCGGAAGAAAGAATCATTTTTTTAATTTTTATTATTGAGAAGAGAGAAAAAAACAATTAGTGTCTGATGATGATAGAGTTATTTTCTATAAATATTTATAATTAAAAATGTCAGCTTCCTTCAACCAATTTAGTTTTTCAAATCTCTGTATGTTCCACATAAGAAAACGCTGACAGAAAAGTTGTAATATTTTCCTGGTATTAATTATTTATTCTTATAGCGGAAAAGTAGTGAGTTGTATAGAAACCTCATATTCGAACGTCATGTTAAGGTTATGTATTGTAGGATGAACATGTGCTTCTAGTTAAATTTACAAGCTGAAAGAGTGAATTTACTGCAAAATATATAGTAAAACACGGGTTCGAGATGTCTCCAAAATTACAACAAATAACCAACAGATAAATGACTTTCGAATATGAGGGTCTCTTTTCACGGGTTTATTTGAATACATTAAAGAACGACTACTTTCAATGATGAATGTGTGTTTACGTTAAATTTACATGATGAAACGTTGTTGATTTACTGAAAAATTCATAGTAAAACATTTGTTTTAACTGCAAACAGCATGATTAATTTTAAATTTATGATGATGGTGTAGGTCATCATTACTTTCAGCGATATGTGTTTTATCAGTGATCGTTGTTTACGGTTCAAACTTCAAAATCATTGTTGGTTTTTATAATCTAACAGCTGTTCAGTTAACGCTGTAAATTTATAATGATGTTCTCCATCAGTCAGTCATAATTACTTTCAGCGAAAGCGGGTGTTATGGATTTTAATTTTTTTATAGTTGTGATAGCTAATTATTGACAGCTGTGGTTATTTTATTTATATTATACATAAAAAACGGGTTTATCAGACACATCTTTCATTAAATAAGAAAAAGGGCGTATCTCGAAAACGGTGCGTCGTAGGCTATTTTTAACGCGATTATGAAAGGCTTGACCACTTTGCGATCACCCGGAACGATAGTCCTAGTCCCATGTGTCTAACGGCCACCGTTCTCGAGATACTAGCACGAGCGAAATTCGCAAATGTCAATTCACCTCAAAGCCACTTTTCACTATGAATTTTTCAATAAATCTACTCCTTCATCTAGTAAATTTAAGAAAAACTATGATGAGGTTCTGCATCAATCAGTCATCATTACTTTCAGTGAAAACGGGGTATAGACATCATTCTTCAAGTTAATGATTCTTTTATTGTATATGTTCCTTCAGATCTGAAGGAATATATACAATAAATAGTTTAAATAATTTCATATAAAGTCGTAAAAGTACATAAAAGTTTATTTCATTAATAATTTTATTATCACTGAAATATTATTTATAGTAAAATTATTTTACCATCACGGGTTAATAGTTATTAAATCAATATAATTAAATTTAAAAAAAAAGTAAATAAAAAAAGATTAAAAAAAAACAAAATAAAAGGAGACAAGTCTGATTCGAACCGATGTGTGTTCCCATTAACATCAAAATATTTCATTAATTAAAATTTTAATTTTTGATTGCAATCATAAAGGGAGATACACAACTAGATGTTACAATAGTGATAAATTCAAAATTTCAACATCCTACGGCTAATCGTTTTTGAGTTATGCGAGATACATACGCACATTCATACATGGTATCTGGTATGTACCTACAGACGTCACGCTGAAACCAGTCAAAATAGATTAAGGGATGTTCAAAATGGATATTTTCGTTGAAATATGAAAACTGAAATGTTTCGTGATCACAATACTTCCTCTACTTCGTACAAGGAATTAAAAATCAAAGTCAGGACATAATCACACACACACACACACACACACACACACACACACACACACACACACACACACACACGCGCGCGCGCACACACACACACACACACACACACACACACGCACCCCCACATGCAAACGGACATTTGAAACGGCGAAAAACAAAGAAATTCGAAGATGTAGAGAACGGGAAAGAATACAGCGTGAAATAAAGATGTAAAAGAAGCTTGCAAACATGGTAAATGGAGAAAATGGTTTATGATAATTCAGTACAAAGGATGGAATGAGAAATATGATTAAAACGTCTGTAAAACTCCGCTTATGTAAATCGCTGCTCCACTTACGTAAACTCCGTTTGTATAATGTGTGTTTGTGTTTTTATATTTTATTTTATATGGTTAGTAGCGTAAAAATAAGGATTAAAAATAAAACTAAAAACGCGTCTTGAATGATATAAATATTATTCTTTCAGTTTACAATGTTCTTGTATTATTAGGATTCTATTATGTCAGTGCTGGAGTTGCTGGATAAATATTGTTCTGGCTTGCGTCCATTAGTTTTCTTTGGCATCACATCCTTGTCTGTACGTTATATAAGAAAAATAAAACTGAAGCGTTTAACTATGAAGTGTTGCTATTTGTTCACTGTAAAGCATAACAGTTCTTATTTATTAAAAATAAATAATGCAATAATTTATGAGACTACCAGAAAATTATTATATTATAATGATGTTAAAATTTGTATAAATTAATTATTTATTTATTTATAATCTATTTTGTAGTACTAGTAGTAATATATCCAAAAAAAATTACAATGAAATTGTAAACCGTACGGTAAGAGTCTCTCAGAAATCATTTCTTCCGCTCAAAATTACAAAAATTTGTGTAATATAAATTAAACTTTTTAAAAAAATGATACTGATATCAAAAACGGTAAGACGCTACATTTCTGTTATCAAAATCTGTTATTAATCTAAAATTTCGTTTAAAAAAAAATACAATTTAGATAAAATTCTTACCGGCCCGATTTCTTTTATATGTAATACAATATCACATTTACAGAAATAATACAATTCTTTGATTATTCGTTGTTTAATAAATGAAATCGGGCCGGTAAGAGTTTTATTTAACGTGTATTTTTATCTAAACAAAATTCTAAATTAATAACAGAGTTTGATAATAGAAATGTATTGTCTTACCTTTTTTGATATCGGTATCATTTTGTTAAAAACAGTTTTATAATCTATTTTGTAGTATTAGTAGTAATATATTATATTACATAATATTATAATTTATATTAATAAATTATATTACAGAAATTTTTGTTTTTGTGCGGAAGAAGTGATATCTGCGAAACTCTTACCGTACCGTTTGGAATTTCATTGTAATTGTTTTTGATATCACCGCGTTTTGCTAGATTACTCTTTTATTTTTTTTATATGAATTGCTGATTGTTATCTTATGGATTTATTATTAAAATTGATCGCCTTCGTAGAACAAACAAATATATATTTTTCGAATTTCTCGGCCAATTTATTTTAATGATAGTCATATCATTCACTTCATACCATATTTTTCCTTTTTTAATAAAATTAGTATAACGAATGACCTTTACGAATCGAAGATCCGTGATTTAATATTGCACTTATTACTTTGTAAGTGTAATCCTCGATTTTTATCGAATTCGTAGACACACTTTTTATATTATTATTAAATGAACTTGTTTTTATTTCTCCATCGATTACTTCGAATTCTAATTTTAGAATAAAAATTTCACCGCTCGAATTATTTCTGTTTTACGTAACAAATCTTTGTTGCCACGTTTGCAACACATTCCTACTCGTGTTTTTTGTATTTTGTTAGGAGTTATAATCTCTTGTAAACTAACACTTTTTTTTTAATGAAGTAATGGGAATCAAAAAAAAATTGTTTCATCTTCAGTAGTTTCATTTATATAAGATCATTTACTCTTAAAACAAGTTGTACTATGTTTTATTTTAAATTTTATTATTTGAAGTTTCTGAGTTTTGATTCCCGGTCACGTATGAAATATTTTACAAAAATGTATGCACATGTTAAGAGTCACTGTTATTCAGTGTCGGTATATTATGTTGCATGTACAATAAATACATAAAAGCTAGCAAGTTTTACTATACTTTACAGAGTTGCAAAGAACTAAAATTATCTTCCCTAGGTAGGTTTAATCATTTTTACGACCTTAAATTCCTCATCAAGGAATAATAATAAAAAAAAGGTTCTGTAAAGATTTGATAAATTGGTAAAAAATTATCACAAATCTGTATTTTAGGTATTATTTCTTGAGGTTAATTAAAACATTTAAAAAAACACAATTTCGAGCTTTATTAACCAAAATTAAAAAAAAAAAGACCTTTATTCTATAATTCAGACTTAAACCCTTATTTCTACCCTAAAACACTTTAGAGTAGCGTTTTACCATTCCAAGAAATTATAGAAAAATTATTTAGATAGGTTGAAACAGTAAAAAATTATTAGATTTATTAGTGCAATTTTTTATTGTTTGTACTGATTGATTTATTGTTTGTTTGATATATTTATTTTCTGATAAGCTAAAAACTGCTCGCAAGTAAAAGTTTCATTGAATCAACCAACTTGGAAACATAGGAACCACTGTAAAATCTTCCCACATTCTCATCTTATATAAATACTCGAATAGAAAATAAGTAAAATCAATTATTATACTCAAGCTATCTCATCAAATTTAATTACTAAGTCACACCGTTCCTGAGATAAACAAATGTATATCAACTCACGAATGCATATATATATATATATATATATATATATGCATATATATATATATATATATGTATATATATATATATATATATATGTATATATATATATATATATATATGCGTACATACAAATTTATTTTTAACAAGATTTAGTATTTTTGCGAACATGGAAAGTACATAACTTTGAGAAGTAAAAATATTGATGGAAAAAATATATTTTATTAGTAGCAAACATTTTAATTTTATATGTGAATGTATAACCGCTGGAAGAATAAGGAAGTTGATATATAGTACGAGAAATAATTAGTCGAGAAAGTTAAATTGATATTCATAACCCGTAAACTTTTAATGTGAAATTGAAAAATTTTGTGATTGCTGTATTTAAATTTCTGTGTTATGGATCGTTGGAGTCTAATATAAAAAATTATGATATTAGGAATTTTCAGTTTGATATTTGAAAGTACGACAAACTGTGTATGTTTTTAAAATTGCCTGTTTTGTGAGGTTACGTAAATTTATAATTCGTCTAAAAAAAACTAAAAAATTAAATTTACAAAAATTTAACTAATTAGGATTTGTAATTTTATTTTAAAATATTTAAATTAAAGATAGTTTTATTAAGAATACTTACGTGATTTTTATTTTACCAAAATGTAGTAGTTATTATAAAATAAAACAAATATATATTCATTTTTTTTTTAAGAATTCGATAGGATTTGTTTATTATGAATTAGCTATATGTAATAAATGAAGGAAAAATTATTTAGTTAAAAAAAAAACTATTATTCAGAAATAAAGACAAAGCTTCTTTATAATAATTTTAAATTTGAAGATTAAAAAAATCTGATGTAAGCACCTCATGACTTCCTTGTACGCCTATTAAATTATATATTCACATTTTTAAAAGTACATAAAATTTTATTTCATTAATAACTTCTGATATTTTTTTATTGTTATTATTCGATTATTATTTATTGCAAAACGTTTTTTACAGTCAGAGGTTAGTAATTATTAATAAATCAACATATTTAAATTAAAAAAAAAAATTAAAGAAAAAAGGAGATGAAATCTGATTCGAACCGATGTGCCTTCCCCTTGTAAGATCCAAATATTTCATTAATTAAAATTTTATTTGGCTACAACTCTAGAACTAACGAAGATAAGTAACACTTATGATATACTGTTGAAAAGCTCTCAATGAGAGTCTATTGCTGCAGTTAAGAAAAACTCCAAAATCCAAATCTTTTGGATTTTGAGCTTTTCTGGACACTTTTGGTCCAATCGATTGCAATCAAAAGAGAATGTTACAACAGTTTTAAATTCAAAATTTCAACATCCTACGGCTAATCGTTTTTGAGTTATGCGAGATACATACTTACGTACGTAATACGTACAGACGTCACACCGAAACTAGTCAAAATGGATTCAGGGATGGTCAAAATGGGTATTTCCGTTGAAATCTGAAAACCGAAATTTTTTGCGATCACAATACTTTATTTCGTATAAGAAAATAAAAAGACACTAAAAAGGCTGTTGATTTTATAAAGCTCCTATGAAGGAGATAAAAAAGTAAAATGAACAAAATAAGATTAAGATTTGAAACTTTAAATAGAAGAAAAATGATTTTATTTAACTATTAAAGAAAAGAGTAAGTTTATACAATACGTACTACGAAGAGAAATTATATTTTAAGAAGAAATATGAAAAACAAAAAGGAGAAAAATAGTGAGAAAGAAATACAGACAAATAAATAATTTATGTTTATCTGTAGGACAGGCGAACTCGTGACGCTCACCTACTGTAGTAGTAGTACGTATTAAACAAATAATATTCTCTGCGACATCATTCTGCTGTGCGCTGCTAATTGGCGCGACGACAGTCCCGTGCGCTCTCTCCCTTCATTCACCGGCCTGTTGCAACTTGTATCGGAGAGGTTAACGCTTTGTCTGTTGTTTTCCTTGTGTAGTAGTTAGTAAAAATATAATTTAATAAGTGAGTATTTTGCAAGTTAATGTACTTTAAGGTGGAAATTAATGTACAGCATGTGTTTTGTAAGTATGAAATATTATTTTAATGTTTTAATATCTTACTAATTAATAAGTTATATATTGTTTTTTCTGTTCTATACAGATCATTCATTTGCCTAGTCGTTTTTGTTATTGTGTTTGACAAATAATACTTTTATTTTCGTTTATATAAATTAAGAATCAGATCACGACTGTAATTTGAAAGTTCCGGCTATTTTAATGTACAATAAAAGGTACTTAGACTATTTCGATCTATAAAAATACAAGGTTTAATTTTTACATTTTTTGATTCTTGGGTTCAGAGATATTTGGGTCTTTTCTGTTATGTACATTACACTATTTATTTATGAATAATTTTTTCGACACATATTTACTAAGTTTAAAACCTATGACCATCCAAACATAAGGAACCTTTTTCTTATTCCTAAGTTGTCCTGTCCTAAAACAGGACAACCTTTAGCTCATGTAGTCATGTCACCTGTAACAACGGTTTTACAGCGTACCGTTATACGCCAACAAATGAAACGTCACCTTAACGTTACAAAAAAAGAAGAAAATAAGCATACAGTAGTGTAGAATATTAACAAAATGCAAAGTTTCAGATAACGTTTTATTAGACAATCCAGAAGCAGACTTGCCGTTCGGATTAAAGCAACATATAACGTAATTTTAACATCTATGCTACACGATTAACTAAAACTAACCTAAACAATACTTCGAATAACGAAACATTATTATACAGGCACATTAATTTTTGTGCACAGAACAAGATTTTATTAACTTTGCATACAAACAGACAATACATTATCGCTATCGCATCAGTAAGCCAACATAGGTAACATTTTTTTCAGAATTATTTATCTATGATATTATTTAATAATTTAATATGATGATATTAGAAATATTACACTATAATTTTATATAAATTCGCGAGAAATAACAAAAAAACAGAGTGCGGGGAGCTTAACAGATAATATCCAAATCTTGATTAAAAAAATTTATTTACATATGTTTAAATGCTTTGTTTACTTCCATTTGGCTTACAATTTCAAAAGCTGTTAACATACAACTTTGAAATTACTTATTCTAGTTTTTGTGTAAGGATTTTAATCGAATCGAATTAATCTAAAAAAAATATTAGATGAGAGAATGGAGAGATATTAAGGGAATATAATATCTTAAAAGGGATTTTACGTTATACAAATTTTGCTTGTTTTTAATTTTATTTATTTCTTTATAATAAACAATTTTTTTTACCTAACAATAAAAAATAGATTGCTATAGGACATTTTATTTTTATAATAGTGGAAATTTTATTAACCTGAACTCCCGATTTTGATGAAATTTTAAATAATGTTTATTTTTAATCAAAATAGAGTAATAAAAGTGAAATTAATTTTCGCAAATGAATTACGTTTAAGAAACTCCAGTAGGAAGTTGCTTAATAAACTGTAACTTTAGGTTAATAGTCTGACCTCCAATATTAATAAAATTTGAAAGATTAGTTTGTAAAAATCAGAATAGAAAAATAAGAGTAATTATATTCATTGACAACATTATCCCATTAACGGCAATATTAGATTACATTGGCCTCATCCAATTAAACTGGATGAGGCCAATGGTTAAACTGAAGATTTACGTAATTTAAAATCGTAGTTAAAACGTTATTTAAAGTCAACGACGCGACGTTTTTTATTCGTTAATAACTAAATATACTTAGTTTAAAATCGATCAGGCCGCTATCATATAGAAAACAGGATCCTATTTTTGAGTCTTTATATTAGATCAATCGATTTTATAATTTTGTCTGTTAACAAGGAAAAATAATTAGGTGGTTTGAAACCTTGCCACAGCCCAGGTAGTAATAGCAAACCTAAGCAAACCCGCTTAGTAATAATTGAATGTTAAACTTAATTTTCAAGAACGATATTTTATGTCTTCCTACGATTGATGTATATTAGTTATTTTTAAATAATAAAACATTATTATTACTTGTTATTATTCAAAGTAATATTTTATATTTTTGATAACAAATTTTCATTTTGAGTAACTTGATTGTTCATCACTAGAGCTGTTCATTTAAAATTGATGTTATGATGTCAGTCCATTTGATAAAAATATATTAAGCTATTTTTAATACCTTATTTTATATACATGGTTTTTTTAAAGGTGAGGCCAAACTCTAGGATGTGATTCTACTTAAAATGCTGAAGAAAAAATGAGCAGTGAACATAGGTCCGAAAACGCATCTCTCTGTCCACCATTTTGTGTTTTTTAAGAAAAAGATTATTTTTCAAAAACGGTTGCAGATAATCAATAAGATTTTGTACTTTATTTTAAACTAACATTTTTTAATAGTAAAAAAATAACGATACTCTTCGTTCACAAATTTCAAAATGGCGGTTGCTTCAATTTTTCAATCTTAAATATCTTGGGAATTATTAGATATATCAAACTGTGTTGTATTATAAAAATTATGAAGTATTTTTTTGTGAAAAAACGAACACTTAGTCGTAAAAATCCGACAACAAACAACAGAGTTATTGCAAAAAGTAGGCCTCAACCGGTATGGCGGCCATCTTGTTTTTTTTAATTTTCGTTACTTACTTGATAACGAAATAAAATTGCTAAAATTAGCTATTTTAATCAGAAACCACTGTAATAAATCACGATAATAAAAAAAACTACATGACCGCCATATTTTTATTTATAAATAGGTTTAGGCCTACTTTTTGCAATAACTCTGTTGTTTGTCGTCAGATTTAAAAAAAATTTTTTTTTTTGATATTTGTCTGAAGAGTAATTGCAAGCCCAAACCTATTGAATATCTCGTTTAGTATAATCCGGAGGATGGGTTAAATCTGCAATCATTTTTCAAATATTTTTTATCTTCACTCCTTTCAAGGGCGAATTTCTTAAACCTAGAAATGTGGTTTTTAGAATGTGCTTCTAGAAAACGAGATATTCACTTAAAGATTATTTTTGTAAGAGAAAATAAAGTTGATATCACGTTACCGAAAAAAAAAATACTCAAAAATCCATTTTAAATCTTCAGAATCGGAATTTCAAAAAAATGTAGAGTGGTTTTTTGATATTCACATAAAATATTACAAACACCAAAAATCAAGTTGATATCTTCAATTGTTTCAGAAAAAAAAAAAATAGTAAATTTCATTGTTATTCCATTTTAATCCTTTAAATTCGGATTTTCAAAAAATCCTTTCTTATTGTGCACTTATACCGTAAGAACATGCATACAAATTTTCATCAATTTATCTTGTAGCTTTAGCTGGGCGTTGATTATGAATCACTCACGATAAAACGTACGTTTTATATATCAATTAAAGTTGGCTTTACAAAATAAACTAAATAAAATTTTATTTATTCGCTGAGTAAACGGTAGTAAAGTTATTTTTCAGTAAATTCATTATTTAAAACCTGTTGCACAATGGTAAACACTATCTAGTTTATCTACCAGTTACCGAGCAATTTATCTATAGAATTGATAAAACTTTACGCTTTTTATTTGGCCATTTATTTTAGTTTGTTTTATCCTTTATTAATGAAAAGAAATTACTGTGCAATACAGTTTCCATAAATATAAGATAATTACAAATTACAAATTAAATTATATATTGTAATTAGAATTTACGGTGTATTAAATATATTTAATTGTTTTTAAATTATTAAAAAAAAAGAAAAAAGTACATATAAGTTTTACCAGCTAAAGCCGACTGCAAAATAGGCTAAATTTCAAAGCTATATTCCTAGTAAAAATTCACAATTTTAATAAAAGTTTAATAATATTATTCGGCAAACACTACGTGCTAGTTATATTATTAGAAACCTTTTAACAAAATTATTAACTAATAAATACTTATTACAAAAGCTAATTATCAAACTGTATAAGTGTTTGTTAAATTTTTATAATTTATTTTTATTTTGTCTACAGTTATTTGACTGATTTATGTAATTTTTCATTCCTTTTTATTTGCCAATCTCAGCTTTAACGTACATCCTAAATTCTCTTTTACTTATTTAATACGTATGCAAGTAAAGTTCCATAACTTTATCAGTAACAAGCAATAGACATGAATCACAATTCATACCTCAAAAATATTGACCCAAGGATATATTCCCATGCCCAGCCTATTAAGGAAAGTGGGGAATGATAATGATAGGAAACTATAGTTTTCTATTGATTTCTTCACTAATCCTAATATATTGTTATATACTAATATGCCAAACCCACCGTAATACAGGCGACATTCAGCTCTAAAAATTAAATCTTCATTCTGTTCACTGCAGGTACTGGTTGGATGTAAAAAGCATTACTTTCAGAGAAAGCAACTCTAACGTACCTTTTGTAAATTAAATGCTTTACACAATTTTCAGTCACAAAAAAGAGTGGGGAGATGGAAAGCCAAAAATAATGAATTCGTTTCTGTTGCGGAACAGTGTATCACGCTTCATCTTATTTCCGTGTTTTTTTAATTTTCCCTTGATATAAATTTCATCTTTGAAAGACAAAATTGTTACAATCTGCTAAATCTGTTGATCATAGGTTAGATATGTGTGTATATATCCACTTTTTTTGGTCAACTGACTCCATCTTCAGCCAATAGCGCATACAAATGTTATGTATTAATATACCTTTTTTTTTAAAAAATACCTTATCAAATGTGCAATCTAATTATGTCTCAAAATTCTGAATTGTTTGTTTTCCTACATTCTTTATATTTCATGTTCTCTGTCAAAAAGTTCTATACATCATAAAAATATTTAAAAAAAATTATTTTTAACTAGCAGACTCGGCAATTCTTCGCTATTGCTAGATTTGAGCATATATATAGATTAAATGAAAATTGAAAGTTTGATAAAACATTAACAAAATGAACATTACGGAACTTCAAAAAATTTCACCTTTCTCTTTTCCCTTTCCCCCTTTACTTTTCCCATTTTCATTTTTACCATATTCCCTTTCCCGTTGCCTCCATCTTTCTTATTTGTCTTTCCTCCCCCTTTCCCCTTTTCTTTTTTCCTTTCCCCTTTCCATTTCCTTCCCTGTTTCCCGCTTTTTTAATTTTTCCATTTTCTCCTTCTTCCTTTTTACCTTTTCCGATTTTCCCCTATTTTCCTTTTCAAATTTTTCCCTTTTCCCCTTTTCCCCGTGCATAAATTGGCCCATTAGTTTTTTAGTGTATAGCGGACACACATATCGGAAACAATGAAATGGAATCGTAAAATATTTAGTAAATTGTGTGTTGCTTTTACGTCCAACAGATAGCGCTGTTTAAAAAAAAACATATTTACCTGTCACAGGCATCTTAGGTATATAAATAGTAGGTATATAAAAGAATGCGAATATTCGATTTCAACGTCGTGTCAAAATTTCAAAGCAATCGGTTAAGAACTTTCGGAGATTTAAGATTTTGAACAAACGAACATTTACATTTTTATTTATATAAAACATCAATTTTTGTTGCCGCCGTATTTCTTTCTTTTTTCTGCATAAAATCTATTCTGGTATGAGCACGTTTGCTGTAATATCTTGATTACTCGTCCATACTTTATAATTTTTCTAACTAAATAACACATATTGCGAGTTTTACTTTAATATTAACCTTAATATCAATCCGTTTTTTTAACTTAAAAAAAATTCCTTCCAGTTTTTAAATTTTTACACTACCGATTACAGTTTTAAAAATGTCGGTGAAAGTTTTTCTTATTGATGCAATATTGAGTTCATATTACAAAAATCCATTAAAAAAATAGATTATATTTAAATAAACAAATTTTTTCAAGTTTTCATTTTTGGTGATCCCGAGATACCCTTGGTAGGAGTGCTTAAAAATTAAGCGCCCTCGATCAGCAATTTATTATGTACTGATGAATTAATCTTTATAGTCTTATTTAAGAAGTAATTAATATTTATTTCATGTTGCACGTGTTAACTGGAACGGTAACGGTCGAAAGGCAAAGTGCATTTCAATAAAAGTTTTAGGATAATTTTTTTTATCTTCAAGACATGCTAGAGTAATAAATTGATTTCAAGAGGATTTGAAAATCAGTACTTGAAAGTCAGTAACCGCCATTCAATGCTTACTGCATTAATTTTTTTCTTCTTTTATCCTTTCCCTTGAATTTGATCCAGTAGAGTAATTTAAACTTTTTAACTTGTTCTTATTTTAGAAGATTAAAAAATTCTACGAGTTACTAGTTTATGTAGTATTTATAAGATACTTTCTTCCATTCAAGATCTTCATTTCTCTTTAGATCAAACAAGACGCGACATTTATGATAAGGCTGTCATTATAGAAAAAAAATTATACATATAAAAATGTATTTACATAAAATGTAACTTTAGTTTATTATTAATTTTATTTTTACTGAAAGAGCGTCATTTTAATTTGGTTTGATCGTCATTTCTTTAAAATTGTTGCATTGTATTCGAAAATATTAAATTTAAAAAAATTAATTATAAATTTTAATTTATATTTACCTGTTGATAGTGAGGTAAATTTCGATATAATTAAAGCTCTTAAGACTTTATGCCACAACATACATTTACATATTTTGTATGTGTTGACTGCAGTGAAGAATATCGGTGTTTCTCAGCTATATATTCTCAATATGTTTAGAAATAATATAATCCATCGGCTAAGCTTTAAAATTATTATTACTTTGGCCTGCTTGTAATGTAATATCTTTATTACTGTAGATATGAAACATTAACTAACGTACTCGTATGCTGGCACCATGTCTTGGGAGATGATAGAATCAGTTATTTACGATTCCCTCCCAAGTAATAGCAGACAGTTTCTTCATTGTACGGAAGTAGGTTTCGGCAGATTTTAGTAATTTAATTAAAAAAGACTGCGAAAAAAGACCAAAGAAATCGAAAAATCTACGTGATTATTTAGCTGCTACTGTACCACAAGGTCGTGTAGTTGTCCAAAAAGATTGTTGAATCAGTGACAAGATTTTATGAACAGTTATATTTTTCTTATTTTCCTATTGTAAACATTGCAATCCGTTCAACTAGTGAACAGTAAGCAATCCCCCCGTGGCTCAATGAGATGAAGATGACATGAGTAACACATGTAAATGAGATGAAGTCTTATTTACAGTCAGATCGATCTTTCATTCAAATCCGTATAAAAACAATTAACGTTTACTAGGATTTGAACCTCAGAACCTTCGACTTCGAAAATCAGCTGTTAAATAACTGATTTGTGATGACGATTTAACCATTAGACTAGCTCGTATGGAATCATGCTATTTTAGGAAATTATTGTTTTACTAAAATACATTTATATATTTTACATGTTGATTTACACTGAAGAATACAGGTGTTTTGTCAGTTATATATTCTCAATATGTTGAGAAATACTGTAATTCATCAACAGACGTAAATTACGTCTTTCTCGTTTAAGATCACCTGTAGTTTATATTTTGGGTTATGGAAATCAATATAAATTCATATATTTGTAAATTAAATTGACAAACAAAAAGTTCTTCTTTGTACGATTTAATTAGTGAAGTAAGCAATCGCTTTATTTAATGTACATAAGAAAATCAAAATATTTAGAGATTTTTAACATTTTTTCGATGCAGGCTATGTTTGAGTGATTGTTACTCAAACTAAGTATTGCATCTGTTGATTGAGCGAAGCTTGGTGGTATCTACAATATCTTGAACTTTTCAGGATTTCATTATTGTATGTGAGCTCTAATAATTTTCAAAGAGCAGCAAAAATTTAGTAAAACCGTACTGGATAATTATTTAAAATCTGTTAGGGAGCAACTTTTCGGGTAAAAAATATCAGTCTAGAGATCAACATAAAGATTTCCATATCAGAAAATTATCAATTGTTTACGGTTAATCTATATAAATAAACATGTAAATGTTCGTTTGTTCAAAATCTTAAATCTCCGAAAGTTCTTCACCGAATGCTTTAAAATTTTGACACAACGTTGCATTCGAATACGCGCGTGTTTTATATACCTACTATTTATGTACCTAAGATGTAACACCTGTGACAAGTAAAAACATGCTTTTTTTTGAAAAAACAGCAGTATTTGTAGGACGTAAAAGCAACACACACTATAATAGATATTTTACGATTTCATTTCAATGTTTCCGATATACGTGTCCACTATAGGCTAAAAAACTACTGGACCAATTTACGCGCGGTGAAAAAGGGAGAAAGGGAAAAATCGGAAAAGGGAAAGAGGAAAAAATCGGAAAAGGTAAAAGGGAAGAAGGTAAACAGGGAAAGTGGAAAAATAAAAAGGGGGAAACGGGGAAACAGTACAAAGAGGAAAGGAGAAAAAGAGGAAGAGGAAGGGAAACAAGAAATAAGGAAAGAAAAATGGTGGCAGGAAAAGGAAGGGGAAATGGGAAAGGGAATATGATGAAAATGGGGAATATGTGGAAAAGGGTGAAAGGATAAAGGGAAAGGTTAAATTTTGTAAAGTTCCGAAATGTTCATTTTGTTAATGATTTATTAAACTTTCAATTGTGTTCATTTAATCTATATATATAATCAAATCTAGAAACAGCTAAGCATTGTCTAGTTATGAATAAACAATCTTAACTATTTAATTTTTTTTGTAAATATCTTATTTCCTAGTTATTTTTCGATAAAAAAATCTATTTTTTTATATTACGGGCATCGACTGCTCTAGTCATTTTGTCCTATGAGTCTGGAAATTTACAATTAAAGACTTATCTATTTCTATTAACTACGTGTTATTTTTGTTCTACCAGTTATTTATTTATTTATTTATTTTTAAAATCTTGACTAATGATTACAAGATTTATTTGAAATGATAAATTTCTTTAAATTGTGTTAAATGGTTGCTTTGGTCGCCGAATCCAGTTTGTCCTTTATTCACTCGTTTACTTTTAGATAAATTCTAAATAAATCATGGGGTGTATTTGCAAATGTAGCTCACGAAATCAGTACATTCAATGTGTGAGTGATTTGTATTTCACAGATTCCAATCAATATCCAATTTCAACCCACACACGTCCTAACATTGCTACTGTTTTAATTAAAATTACTTTCTTAATTCTATTCTTTTATTTTTTTAAATAACAGCTCTAATTAGAGTGTATTTGTATATCGCCAAATGAAGTCATAGTGACAGGTTCTTGGACACTGTATACACGGTAATTTTGCTTTATCTAGCAACCTGTAAATTTTTTCATTAAAATCGTGGTAAACAATTACATTAAAATGTAGTGTTAAACTGTGCTGAAAATAAATGTAATTTGCATATAGTTTGGGAAAGAGTTTTTATTTAACATATCATGATGTACTTGTAAATTCATGTTAATTGTTTTTTATTAAGAAGAAAAAAGTCCAATTAGAAGATTTTTTTTGGTTAAATTACAAAAAAAAAAAAACAAAAAAAAAACCAGTAACCTAGGTGAGTTGTATTCTTTCTCATATTTGTGTTTGGTTTTTTAATTTCCATATCATGAATTTTTCCATTAACACGCTGATTTAAACACTTTCTTCAAATTTCAGTGGAGAAATTTTTTTCTTTATTTACTTTAACCTTTTCCGTATAACTAATATTTTCGAAAAAACGTTTTTCAGAAAAATAATTGTTTCAACCAGAGCTGGTCTTCACTAATTTTATAATAATTTAATTTTAAGTTATTGATATAGAACACAGACTATTAGTTCTAGATTTTAATTTGATGAATATATCAAAAGAAATGGAGGAGGCAACGAATTTTAACTATTGTTCATATCTTCGAACTACGATACCATAAAAACATGAAATCTAATTACTTCACTTCTACATATTAGATACTAAACGCAAGAAATTTTTGATTTAAAAATAACATTTTGATGGAGTAGGGAGATTTTCACGAAAAGTTGGGAAACTCGTAGTTTTTATTTTGAGAATTTACGTAAGATAACATTGTACTCAATTATATGTTATCTAATCAAATAAGAAGAAAAGGGATATAAAGACCTACCAAGATTATATATATATATATATATGGTCAGGTATATATAAATACACAGGTCATTCAGAGATTTCAGGTGGGCGTGGTTTGTTGATAGTAGAAGAATTTTTATTAATCTCTTTTTCGTGTAATACTCGTAGTTAATATTATATCTTATTTATATACTTCTCAAGTTTCTTTCTCCATATAACTTACTGTTAAATTATTTTTCAAGATCTTCAAATCCTATTAATAGCTTTGTTTTCCCTTATTTTTTTCACCAAGATTAATTTAAAAGCTTAAGTTCTTGACGTTCGTAATATCCTCCTATAAATTCCTACTAATCTTCCTTCTTCGCTCAAACTTTCATTAAACATAGCCATCAAACATTTGTTTTATTACCTCGCTTATCCTCTTTTATGTGGAAGAAAACAGTGTCAACCTACTTATAAAGATGTTAATTACTTCTTTTACTGTACGAATGTTTACATAGTGCAAGATTTTATTGCGGTCTTTGTTTGAAATGTGTAGTTAAATTTAACACTGTAACTAGTATTAAACTTCACTGTATTTACTTAGCTTCTCGGTTAAATCTTTATTTTGAATTACGAATGTGTTTTAAATTATGAAATACGTTTTTGCTCTTTATCTACATAAATAAAAATGTAAAAATATCTCCGTTAGCGCGTAATTAAAAATGTTTGGTTATTTTTTGAACAGACCTCGTACATGAATCTGTACAAACTTTCATCAAAGTCGGTCATCTAGTCAAAGGTTATTAAGCTCCAAACACGTCAACACACGTACATACGTAAGTACGAAAATAAACGTACCCAATTTTTTTTTGTTTCTTGTGGTTCCTGTCTCATGAAACAATGAGAAATATAAAAAAAAAACTATACCCCATTTTTTGACTGATTACACCAAACTTTCATTCTTATAGCATAACTCTAGAGATATGATGCCTCGAAAGTAAAAAAAAAAAAAACAGCAGAAACTTTTTTTTTAAAGAACATATTAGCTAACATTTATAAGGATTTACATTTTAATTCTTAAGAGTTTTTTCTATGATCTTATCTTACTGTAATACCCATTTTTAAAATTTAATTATGGGAGGTTATAACAATGATTTTTCTGATTATTTTAAGAAAATAATAAATTTAAAACAATCAACTACTGTAAAGATAAAGAGAATATAGAATTTTTGTTATAAAAATTTGAAATGATATTTATTGGTGGTTATATATTTCTTGTAGGACAAATTTTGACTATTTTGATAATTGACTATGTGTAATTATCTGCGAAGAAAACGGTCTGAAAGAAAATAATTTTAATTGATATTATTCAAGTTTAGTAGAGTTATATTTTAAAAAGCGTTTAAAGATATCGTACGCTATTTGTAGGATTTTCACGGTTGGATATATATATTCTTTTGTTAGTGAAAAACTGAGCAGGTTTAATAAAAAAGTTATTTGAGATAGAAGATGCTAAATAGTTTTCCTCAGCATCGTTCGATTAGTGATCTTATCTTTTCTTAGCTATTTAACTCTTAAGTATGGTAATTTTATCTTATTAATATATCATATTAAAAAAATATGTATTTTTTAGTACCCATAATTCTTTATTTTGAAATTTTTAATTTGTATTTAATCTTAATTCTATTTAGAATGTTATTAATTTATTTATAAAATTTTATTTAACGAAAAATAATTTTTATCAGCGTGAATTTCATATAATTTAGGTTATTTCTGTACGTGTTGTACAAATTAATATATTTATTGATATTTATTTACTGAATTGAAATCACCTTTAATTGAAATTTATTTTCAAAGAGGTTCTTTTAAATTGAAGATTTGTTTATTCCAGCACTGTGTGTGTGTGTGTGTGTGTGTGCGCGCGCGCGTATAATACATTGTTTATTTAAAACCAACTTTTTGCTATCTGAATTGTAAAAAAAGGAACAAAAGACAGCTGAAGTACATATATTCATGAAAAAACTGAGATTGATCATTTAAAACTGTGATCACAAAGCATTGGTAGTTGAGGTTGTGCTTATAAAACCGTACCGAGTTGAAACAACTAAAATTGCTCTAATACACGTAACATTTTTCAAAAGTGGGCTTTCTACATGATAAACAAACGCTTAATTGGAATAAGCTTTAGTTCCAGTCAACAATGTATTTGTGAATGGACTGATATTTTTTCATTCACGTGTATAAATCTTTTTTTTTCGTAATTCTTTGCATTGATGTATTTTTTGAATTGTTTTTTTCTTTCTTTAAATTGATTGTTAATATTTTTATTTGAAATAAACTTAATAATAACGTAAAATTTCTAATCGAATCGCTATGTCGGAATTATTAGTAATTTGTAATCGGTTGGAGAAAAATCAATCTTGAATGAAATTACTTCACTAAAATTTATAATTTTAATATTTAAAGTAAATGATTTCTTTAGTTCCATGAGTTTTCCTATTCGTTCTTTTGTTTTCTAATAAATTTGAATACAATTATTTTTGCCAAAAATCATTGTTTCTTCACCAGAGAAGTGAACTTATCATTATTTACAAAAAAAATAATTTTTTTTACAAAATAGTACAATTTATCTTCAACTTTTTCAGAGAGTAAAATACTGTTCTCCGTTTAAAGATTTAAAGAAAATAAAAATAGATAATATAGTACATAGACAAATTTTTAAAAAGGGAAAAAGTAAAACAAATTTTAAAACTGATTACATATAAATTAATCACTCTTTCAGGTGAAAAATAAATTGGAACTTCTGACAAATCTTTAAAATCCGAATTCTTTACAAAACAGAGTTATATCACAAAATTATAAACGGCTTACTTCCAGAGTTAGGCTAACATTTTAAGTATTAGTAAATAAATAATTAAAAAAATAATGAAATAATTATAAACGAAATAAAAAATTAAAATTATTCAGTGTATAGATATGTAATGAAGTTACTTTTTTTATAATCAAATTCTGTTGTACGTTTCATAAAAACTGATTTGGCATTAAAAAATAATCTTTATCTTTGAGAAATACCAGACGTGAATTAATAATAAGAGAATATAAAAAAAAGAAAAAAATCAATTCTCTTTATTTATAATGCTGAATGAAACTTCTTTACTAGAATGGAAGAAATAAGCGTGATAAAAACTATTCTTTTAAGTTTTACTTTTTTTATCGTATATAGAATCTTTCAAAAATAAATCAAACTAAAAACAAATTGACTATTTAAAACTGTAATTTTACCTCAAATGTAATTGTGCGTAAGCAATTTCAATTCAGTTTTTATTATGTGTTCTTTATAATCTTTATGTTATTTTAAATATTTGGTCATTTAACTCAAAACTGATTATTTTTTATATATGAAGAGAAAAAAAAAATCAATCCATCTATCTCATCTGTAACTTGGAGGAGTAGTCGCCCTCCTTAGGGAACTGCCTCATTTCAGCTCTCACCATCCTTTTCCTGTGTAGCTAACAGATCAGAACAGTAGTCTTTATTTCCTGGAAAATGTTTTCCTCCTGATAATATAACATCGTTTTGGCAGACTACAGATAGATCTGTCGGCCTGTAACCAGAAGTTCATTGTTATAACCAGAAAGAAGTAGAAGATATGGTATTATTATAGAATTTGAGTTGTAATTTCAACTTATATTTGTAATAATGAACGATAATAAAAACTTTCTCTAGCGTTTATTATTATGTCCTAAAGTTTTTTAATTAATTAATTATTCTTCGTACTCGTCGCGAAGAATAAATTTTGCAAAACATATCTATTGAAATTTTATATAATGTTTATATTTATATATTTAATATATATTTTTATATAATATTTTATATAATTTTATATTTTATTTTATTATATAATTGTGAATAATAACAATTGTATACGCGGGGGCGGGTGCGGGCGCGCGTAGTTGAAAAAATTTAAGATTCCGTAAACACTTTTTAAAAATTTACAAATAAACACGAGACGTATGTAATTTATTAGTTTACAGTTTATATTTAATCCATAAGTATTTATAAGACGAATAAGGATTGTAATAAAACGTTGTTCATGAAAACTCTTTTCACCACTCTAAATTCTTACTATTAAGCCTGTCTGTTAGATATTAATATTTTAATTATTGTGAGTAGATGATAACAAGTAGATGTTATCTGTTTAAAAAGCGATATGTGTTTACTTTTTCTATAAAAAATTTAAGCATATTTTACTCGTATTTTCCTTAATGCGATAAAAAATAATATTTTTTTTGTCTTCAGTCATTTGAAAAGTTTGATGTAGCTCTCCAAGATTCCCTATTTAGTTCTAGTCGTTTCATTTCGGTATATCCCATACATCCTAACACTTTTTTTTTGCATATTCCTAACGTTGCCTGCCTGCACAATTTTTTCCTTCTACCTGTCCCTCCACTACTAATGCGACTATTCCAGGATGCCGTAATATGCCTATAAGTCTGTCTCTTCTTTTAACTATATTTTTCCAAATGCTTTTTTCTTCATCAATTTGCCGCAACACCTCTTCATTAGTCACTTTAACCAACCGTCTAATTTTTTACATTCTTCTATAGCATCACATTTCAAAATCTTTTCTTCTCAGGTACTCCGATCGTTCAAATTTCACTTCCATATAAGGCTACGCTTCAAACATATACTTTCAAAAATAAAAATAATGTAACTGTGTAATAAAAAAAATTGGTTAATGACTCAAAAATTGGTTAAAGAATTGGCCAAATCTTGAACCTTTCCTTACTGTTAAATATTGTTTTTTCATAGTATTTTTCTTCCGTGTACATATTCAAATCGCAAAACTTATACCCATTAAACAGATTAACATGAAGGGTTTCCGCGATCTCTACACTGCTTACACGAATTATTATCAAAAAATTTCTTTAACCGATGGTTAAATTTTCCATTGCCTGTCAAAAAAAATCCGTTTTTTAGGTTAAACCTTAGAAATAAATGGGATAAGATGATTTGTAAATTTACAAAAAAATTAATGTTAACAAATTATTACAATTCTTCTATCATCTCTGTTTACTACCACCATCTTGCCATCTTCATGATATAATGATTACATGGGGCTTTTTTAATGGAATAAAAGTATTTTTTATTTATTTATTTTTATGTATATTATATATATCTTTTCCTAATAAACAAAAATTTTCGTATAGATGTACTGTTGATAAGTAAAACAATGTAAAAATTAAAGTTTACATATTTACGTCAGTCAGTGTTTATTTGAATTTTCTGAATATGATAATTTGCTAAATTAGTAACAAAACACCTATCTCTTTCACGGTTCATCATTATAAAAGAATAAAAAAAAGATAAGCAGAGTAACTTTTGTGAAAAAAAAATAATACAGTAATTGCAATGAAAGAACGAGTTATTTTATGCATTTCTAATTCTTGTTTTTGACTTCTACGCTTTACATTTTTCTATAGAATTAATTTAACCTTTTTTTGTCCCTAATTTGCATTTTAATTTTTAAAAATTGTTTGTTGTTAAGTATTCTAAAAAAAGAGTTGTGTTCTGTTTTATATAACAACTTAAAGCGTATTATACTATTTTTTTAGATATAGAAAATAAAGTGATCTATTTTATATAACAACTTAAAGCGTATTATATATTTTTTTCAGATATAGAAAATAAACTTTTGTGTAGTTTTATCTGAAATGGATTAAAATTTCTTCTTTGTTAAAATTTTCATTACACAGTTATAATATTTTTATCGCATTAAGGAAATAACAATATAGATGTAATATTTTTTTAATAGAAAAAGTAAATAAATATCGTTTTGTAAATGGATAAAATCTACTTATTGTCATCTTCTGACATAATAATTAAAAAAGTATCCAATAGATAAGCTTAATAGTATTTAGAGTGGTGAAAAGATTTTTCATAAACACGTTTTATTACATTCTGTATTGCGTTTTATAAATATTTACGGATTAAATAGTAAACTGTAATAATAAATTACTTATGTCTCGTGTTTATCTCTAACGATTAAAAAAATGTTTACTGAATCTTAGTTTTCTTTCATTCTTTCTTTTTATGGATTGTGTGAACGCGCGCGCGTGCACACACAATCTCTATTATTATTATTACGTACAAAGTGTCCAAAACATCCCACACCCTAGGCGAAATCGCAGTATTTGTTTTCATATATTGTTATTTGTGTCATATGTCTGTTGTTGTATGTCCTCCGTCAAATTCCAGACAGATCTGCAGGCGGAATTTCAGGATAATACCCTGGGGCTATAATAATTGTCTTTTACATGATATTTGTTCACAGTCCTGGTGCGTAGGTGAACTATATCGCGAATCTTCACATTATACACCCGTGACTTTAGATTCCCTCAGAATCAAATCCATTAGATTTAAATCTGGTGACCCTGGAGCCCATTAAGCGGTCCTCTGCGTCCAAGCCAGTGTTTAGGAAAAGTTTCATCCAGCCAGTGTCGTTCATAATTCGCGTAGTGTGGTGGAGTTCCGTCTTATATAAACCATTTAGGATGCTCTCCAACGATATTAAACCTGAGAATCAGTCAGTCTCTAAGTATTTGTTTGTACTTTTTGCTGATCATATCTCCTTAAAAAACGTACGAGCTAATGATAGGATCATTCTGGTACCACTTCACACCACTACCCATCAGAACCTTGCTGTATGGAGAAATCGTACCACTGGAGGATCTCTTATGACCTGTAGCGCAGATTTCGTCTGTTGACTTCACCTTTCACTAAAAATTAGCCTCATCGGAAAACAGAACAGAGGATAGGATGTCGGCATTCTTCTCAATCCTGTCAAAATGTTGACACATTTCCATTTTACAATCAGGATTATATTCCGATAAATGTTGCAGAAGTTGGAGCTTGAATGGGTGACATTTTTTCTTCTTTAGGATATTGTGGACAGTGGATACTTTCAGGCAAAGGAACTTTCAGTTCCAGACTGGCTCGCCGGATTACTTATTTGGACTACCGTAGATCTTGGTAATTACGGCTTCTTATATTGTGTCACCCATCAGCCCGTGGCTTTCCAAATCGGGATAAATCGGCAAAATTACCTGACCCCTTAAACTTGTCAAGTAATCTTCCATTAATGCTGTTTCATTGCGGTGAGCAATCGTATAACGACGAGTAAACTCGCTATTAATATCACGATGTGAATAACCTTCTGGCTACACAACAGGTGACCTCCATTTATTTCTCCACTCATTTCTCTAAGACAGAAAGAATCATTGCCTGCAACCAGAGAAAACGAAAGAGAAATATTAGAATTTCGCCTATGAAACGGGAATTTTCTGTATGTTATTTGGAAAACTTGAGTTGAAAAATACTTCCCCAAAAATATTGTTTATAGCATTGGAGCACACTCGTTAGTAATTACGTAACGATGTTTCTTTATATATATATTTTAATTTATTTCAAGACTTTCTCGAGTTCTGGTTATTCGAAACGGCTTTCTTGATATGCATGACTTTTTTTGTAACTTCCCATATAATGAATAAAAAAAAGTAAAAAAAAAAAAAAGAATTAAAATTTTTTAAAACCAATAAAAAAATGCAATAAAAATTATATTCTTTTTAATAATTATTCATTTATTTAATTTCGATTTTTTTAAAGTCAGTGCCAAAGTAATATTTAGAAATTTCCTGGTGGTCATTTATTTTTAATTTTAATAGTTTATCAAAGTGAGATAATATCTCTTTTCTTGTTTGTTTCTAGTTAACCAGCAATTTACAGAATTTACATTTTTTTAATGACTTAGTTGACGATTTGCTGTAGTTTTTCTTTCCATTTATTTGTATCAAGATGCAGGTTTTTCGCTTTTTGCCTTTCTTAAACACGGAATTTTACTTAAAGAGTAGAGTGTTTTGAATATTTATCAAATTTAAATGAAATTAAAACCAAAATAAACTAAAAAAAAAATAACTAACTTAAAAACTGATGCAAATAATACAAAGTTATTAGTATTCTTCTTTAAATTTCAACTTTTTTGGAGGTGCATCCAATACAGGATTAGTAGTTTATATATATATATTTATTTTTATTTTTTTTTTATTTAGCGCCAACTTTAAAAGTCTAAATCTAAAAATCGAAAAGTCGAAATAAAAAAAAAAAATTCTTTCTATTTCCTTGTACGAAGTAAAGGAAGTAAATAAAGGAAATATTCATTTTAACCATTCCTGAATCAATTTTGACTATTTTCGGCGTGACGTCTGTACGTACGTATGTATCTCGAATAACTCAAAAATGATTAAGCCGTAGGATGTTGAAATTTTGGATTTAGGACTGTTGTAACATCTAGTTGACCACCTCCTGTTTAGATTGCAATCGACTGAACCGAAAGTGTCTAAAAAAGCCAACATTTAAAAAAATTTGGATTTTGGGACTTTTTCTGAACTGCAGTAATAAGCTCTCATTGAGAGGTTTTCAACGATATATCATAAGTGGTACATATTTTCATTGGTTCCATTGTTATAGCCAAATGAAAATTTAATTAATGAAATATTTTGATTTATAAGTTTACTAATTATAAGTTTATCTAAAATAATATTTTAATAATGTTTTTCTCAGTTTACTTCATTAAAATCATTAGATACGTATAGATACAGATTTTTTTATAGTTTTGTATTACAGATCATTTTAACACTATAAATTTTTATTTTTTATTTATATAAAATTAATCATAATACTTAGAATTTTAATTTTAAAATAAAATAACTGAGTACCCTTGTAATTCACAATAATATTCAATTTCAATTTCATTGTTCACATATCAAACACGTAGTTGTTATTTAATTAAAAATTTTTTTCCAGTTAAAGGCTACTTGTTATTTATGTATACGTTTGCAGATGCATATATATATATATATATATATATATATATATATACATATACTTTTGAATTAGAAAAATCGATGGCGGTTGGTCACTGCGTTGTGTACAAAATTTTAAATTGAAGGGATTATTTTTGTCATTCAGTTAATCGCTGGGAGTTGTCCTTAATCGATAGAAAATTTCAATCTCAACCGATACCGATATAGCATACAAAATGACAAACTCTTCGTTTCGTTTGATACAATATTATATATAAATTTAAGTTCTTTCTTTAGATGATTAGGCTTAAAGATATGTATAAACGTTTTTCATAAATTACTATGGAAATGTTTAACATGTAGGTATTTATAGTGTATAAATAAGCAGATTTCGATAATAAGTATATATGATTTCGTTATCATTTTTTGTGTTTTTATATAAAAAAAAACAATAAAATTGCAGTAATTTCCTGGCATTGGTTACACTGATAAACATAATTTTTATTTCCTAACATGCGATACATGATTTTAATATGTTTTTTGATGCTGAATACGAATATGAATTCGGAATCTTTCTATCACCTACCATTATTGGAAAAAAAAAATTAAATTTTAATTAAAGGATTTTTTTTCCATTTTTCAACGTATAGTTAGCATTTGAAGCTCTTATATTGTATTTTGTTAGCTCATTTGTTATTGTTTAACTTTGTTAACATAATTTGTAAGCTATAAATAAACAATACTAGACAAAGAATTAAATCATATCATAGTCACTTATTATGGCTCATATGTAATACTGAAGAGTGAGCCTTCATGGATAAGGTTAATCATGTCTGTGAACGTCAAAACATGTAGCTGAAAACACAGCTGTTTTGTTTGTATTAAACACTGGATTTAGGAATGAATTAATTTTGTTCAGTAATATTGTTGTCTTAAGTTCGTTAACAGTGCACTGTCATAATGCCCAGAAGTTTTGTAAATGATGTGGGTGGCTTTTTTTATGTATCAGGTGAGTTTACCGTAAAATCAAATAGAAGAAACATTACACCTTTAATTAAAAAATCATATCATTTGTACTTTCAATGTAAAATTGGTGAACAGGATAAGACGTGGGCCCCTCGTATAGTATGCACTAATTGTTGTGAATATTTAAGATGATGGCTGAAATGTACACGGAAGGCTTTGCCATTTGGTGTACCTATGGTTTGGCGTAAACCATAGGACCACATGTAACCGATTGTTACTTTTGTTTAACAAGTGTGTCTGGAATTTCTAAAATATCTAAACATACTGTAAAATATCTTTCATTGCAATCTGCAATCAGGCCTGTATCTCACAGTGAAATTATTCCAGATCCTGAGCCACCTGTGAATGTATGCTTCGAAAGCAGCGATGAAGAATCAGGCAGTACTGAAGACAACAATGATTTTAATTTTGAATTATCTTCCAATAAGCTACATCTTACATCACAAGGTGAATTAAACGACTTTAATTTTTATTAAAAAATCAAGCTGAACTATTAGGATCAAGACTGTAAAGTTGGAATTTACTTCAAAAAATACAAAAATGTCGGGTTTTCGAAGCCGACACAAAGAACTTTCTCAGTACTTTATTAATGAAAATAATTTGGTTTATTACACAAATATTGATGAGCTTTGTTGTACTCAGAACAACTTCTTAAACCTTAGGACTGGCGGTTTTTCATAGATTCGTTCAAGTAGTGTTTACAAATGGTTCTACTACACAACAGTAACAAATATCCTTCGATACCAATCGCTTGTGGTATTAATTTGAAAGAGACATACGATGTGATGAAAGACGTTGTTGAAAAAATAAATTATTAAAAACACAGCTGGAATATTTGTGGTGATTATACATGTGTTTTTTTTTTTGGGAATGAGACGGCCGAGCTAGGGATAAATATTATGTAACCAAAGAGTGGATAAAACAAGACAACTTAACTTGAAATGGGAAAAATATTATTCATTAGCCCTTAGTTAAACACAAAAACATATCTTTACCCCTTCTCCATATCAAGCTAGGACTAAAAAAAAATATTTTGAAAGCAATGGAGAAGATATTTACGGATTTCTGTACATCAGGCAGAAATTTCCGAATGTAAGTGAAGGTAAAATTAAAGACAGAATATTTGTTGGTCCTCAAATAAGAGAGTTGGTCGAAAATGATGTATTTAACTCAATGTTAAATAATGTAGAAAGTGCAGAGCTTGAGCCTCATTTAAAGACGTTTGCAAACATTTTCTCGGCAAACAAAAATCCGACAATTACCACGATATTGTTAATTACTTCTTACTTCATACAGAACTATGGGCTGTAATATGCTTTTAAAAATACATTTCTTCCACTCACATCTGAATTTTTTACCGGACAACCTCGGAGACGTAAGTGCCAAACACGGTGAACGTTTCCACCCAGACATTTCGGTGATGGAAAGCCGCTATAAAGGGAAATGGAATACTAACATGCTAGCTGATAATTGTAGGACATTAATTCGGGATGTGGCTGAGGCTATTTATAAAAGAAAAGCATCAGCATTTAAAAAAATTTTACAGATTTTAACTATATTTTCCCTTAATTTTTTTTGAAGCGTAATTTATTTAAAACTAATTGTGATAGAAAAATGGTATTTATAAATCTGCAATGTACGCAAGAACCCATTCCAGAAATTGTATTACACTTAGAGAAACATTAAAATACCCTTTGTTTATTAGTTTTATTTATTAAAATTTGTAAATAATAAGTAATCGATCACGGTACTGCACTTCTCATTCGGGCCGGTTCCGTAGCTGAAGCGAGCCGCTTCCGTAGTTGAACTGACATCAAAAGTCTTTAGATATCGGCCAGCTATTTTCATCAATTATCTGAATTTGGAGAATATTCATCATTATTCCAAAATATTATTTATTTCTGACTATAGCCGATTTTTTGTGTATCCATTGAGACAAAATTTTGTAATAAACCTATGCTAAAGGTTTTAGCAATGTATTTGGCTATTTAGTTGATAAATGTTTTTCTTATTTGATTTTATTAGGGGCAAATATCTCGGCTGTAAAATGCCGAAATCTAGATTGTTTCGAACATCTGCCCTAAGCCATATGGCATCTATAAGAATGAATGAAAATTTCGACATGCGTAAAGCTCGACTCTTGGAAATGAGAACATTGCTGCAAACAGATGTGCAATTGAAAGAAGCCAAATCCAAGGAATGCGTTTATTACTACAACGGACACAGACTTCATCTCAAAGAATATAATCATCAGCTGAACGTTTGCATGGGTTTGTTCGTTCGAACGATGGCCAGCGTGTTTGTATAAAAGAAAAGCATCAGCAAAATCATTCTAACACAGGTATGACCGCGCAAAATTATAAATTTTACAGATTTTTAACTATATTTTTCCTTAATTTTTTTGAAGCGAAATTTTTTTTAAACTAAGGGCGATAGAAAAATTGTATTTAAAGATCTGCAATGTACACAAAAAAGTAATTTAAAAAATGTTATCACACTTAGAGAAACATTTAATTTTTTTTGTCTGTGAGTGTTATTTACTTTTATAGAGTGAAAAATTAATTATACATGAATAAAGCTGTCTAAGATTTATTTTTTGGGTTGGGGGTAACTTACTATGTCATTTTATTGTAAAAGTACCGTTACGTGTTTAAATAAAACAAAAAAAGTTCATTAAATGTCTTGTGACATTAAGACATTTCATTTGACTACATGCAGTTATCAAAAATGTAAATACGGTAGTCATAAAAAACCCATAAAATTATAAATTATAGAGCTTTCTCATTTTATGTGGGTGTAAACGTGTTTACTCTTTAAGTAAGTAGTTAATGTAATTTTCAAAATTGTAGTGCAATTAATATGTTACTTGTCGTATTAATGTTTATTACTGTTACAAATCGATTAGAGTGCTCTGTGAGAGAAAAGAAAACTATTATAAAAAGCATTATTTATTGATGAGTTTTGAGAATAAATAGCTTAAAATGGTTCAGATGGTAATGACATCATAACTTGCTACATTATGTTATAACAACGTTTTAGTCATTATTTATTCATTATAAAGTTGTAAGGTTCTATTATTATATTATTATTATTGAAGCACAATCTATGTATCATAATTATAACATACAATGTCCTTCACCGTACACTATGGGAAAATTTATCATCTACTCGTACACCTCGTCATTCATTCTTAACATTGTGGTATGCGTATTCTGTCTGTTATTCCATACTATTTCTTTGAAATGATATAAGTTAGCAGGTGATAAAACGTGACGGGAGCTACTAGGTTAGGGACGAGAAGGGTAGCCCTCCAACGGAGGAATACGTCGGCTGTCCAGAATGGAGGTCGGCGTGTTCCGTTTAGGCTGAGGGGACCCCGATGGGTAAGCCCCTTGCTAAAGGGCCCAGGCATGGAGTACAGAGACTGCTGTCACGGCGCTCTGAGGTGACCGTAGTGTTATGCTTGGTGGCGAAGATCGGTTGCCTGAGGGGGGGGGGGTGTTAAAAAAATATTAAGAAAAAGGTGTTGGGTGTTGAATAAGATTAGTTGGTGTAATATTGCTCTTTTACTTATTTATTTTGTGGTTGTTTACATTTTAGAACCTATTTATTTTACATGATTAAGTATACGTACTTGATATTTTTAAGAATAGAAGCTTCATTAATTTCTAGAATAAAAAAAAACATCAAAAAACACATGTTAAAAAAAAAAAATGTTAATTAAAATTTTCGATTCCGGTAGGTATTATTATAAATTATTTTTAAAATAATTTATTGAATTTTGTCATTAATAAAAAAAAATATATATCTCAGTAATTTTTATTTATTTTACAATTTTTATGTAATTTCCACTTTTTTTAAACACCAAATTTTGTTTTTACAAATTTTTCGCATCACTAAAAAAGAATTTCATTTTTGTTCACATTAAATAAGTACTTTTCTGCCAAATGTAGTAATTACTATTTCTAAATAAAAATCGAATTTTTCTAACTTTTCTTTGTTTTATTCAAGCTACATTACACCATATTTTCAGAATTATATTCTCTACAAGTTTTGTTTAAACGTTTTATTTGTGTATTACCCGTCTAACAATGTTATTGTACTTCAAACATAAAAAAAAAACAGGTTTTTTATCCCAATTTATTGGTTTTCATCCCATACTTCTCATAAACTACTACAGATACGGTTCTTGAACATATTTTATTTGATTTTTAGGTTAAAACCCATAAGAAATCACTTCTACCGCTTAATTAACGTCCTAAAAATTTCAGAACCTTATTTCAACGGAGTAGCTGAAATTCGAGCGAAATCTTTCATAGCGTAACTCACAAATGAAGCATTTTAAGAAATATGTTTATTTGAATTTTTTCCATTATTTTCACGAGTAGAATAGGTTATGAAAGTCCCAGGAGAACTTCGTGATGCATTCTGTATATCTCCAAGGGAAATTTTGAATAAATAATTGAAAATTATCAGTTAAGGGGCCTTTAAAAAGATAGCAAAAAATGTTACATACGTTATGATTACTAATGAAACAATTTCATGTCCATTCCCGTTTATATTTTTCCGCAACATGTTTATCTACAGCTAATCTGTTATTACTAATTATGTAAAGTACGAAAGAGAAATATTCTATTAAATATTTAAAAAACTATGAATTTATTAAAAAATGCTTATTTATACAGTACTACGGGACCGATTTTAACGATTTTTTTATCTTTCTAAACATTTTCTCGAGTATATTCTTTAGAAACATTTTAAATGCTCTCTTTAACAAAAATTCTATTTGATTCCTTAATCGTTGAAGATGTCATTTCGAGCAGTTTTTTTTAATTCCCTGATAAATATAGAATAAATAATATTATATAATAAATTAATTAATAACATAGAATAAATATACATTTTATGGATCCATAAAATTTATCATAAAGTTTTTAAAAAAGTGTCATGGTTGATAATGACCGACGCTTTCCTGTCCCTATTTATAAAAGTCTTTTTGAAAATTGTTCATCCATACCTTTCCACATTAATCAATCCCCACTATTTCCGCCGAGGTTCACATTTCCGCCAAGCCAGTACTAACTCAGAGGTTAAGTTATACGGTTCATTTAATTTTGCTACAGAAATATATTATTTTACCTTTAAAGGAATTACGAAAGAAATCAATTCTTTATAGAATTTTGCGTTACTTTTTGTTCCTTTAACAAAATTATGTTCTTAACTTAAGAAAAATATCATTTCAAAACTCTCCTATTAAAAACACTTTAACCTTAGTTTAACCCATTTTCTTTGCCTTTCGCTTTACAATGTTTTATTTGATGAGGTAGCAGTTCGAATTGTACATAGAAAAGAAGGAAAATTATTTCTTGATTCAGAGAAAATCGTAACCAGAAAAGTTGTATAAATTCAACATTCAACGTTTTAATGATTGTAAATAACTGTATAATATAAATGATTTTTAAAAAATTCAAGTTGACAACAAATAACTGAAAAACTATCAAAATTCAAAAGTAAAATTATAAAAAAAATAAATATGTAGAAAAACACAAAAAGATGACATAGTCCCTTTCCCTGAACCCACCGGGTTGGTCTAGTAGTTAACGCGTCTTCCCAAATCAGCTGATCTGGAAGTCGAGAGTTACAGCGTTCAAGTCCTAGTAAAGCCAGTTATTTTTACACGGATTTGAATACTAGATCGTGGATACCGGTGTTTTTTGGTGGTTGGGTTTCAATTAATCACACATCTCAGGAATGGTCGAACTGAGAATGTACAACAAGACTACACTTCATTTACATATCATCCTCATTCATCCTCTGAAGAATTATCTAAACGGTAGTTACCGGAGGCTAAACAGGAAAAAAGAAAGAAAACTCCCTTTCCCTGGAAAGATAATCATCGTGCAAACGCTTCCATATTTTACAGTTTAATGAATGTAGTTGCCAATCTTAGCAAGCTTAGATGAATGTAATTATAAAGCATTAGAACAGTTTTCTAAACTTTTTTTGTATTTCTCTCTACAACGGGCTTCATTGTTAGGATTCCGCATAACCTTTTTAATAAATTTAAAAACTTAATTTAAACTTAGTATTAAATTGTTAACTAAAAAAATTATTATCCTTTCCTGAGTTAGGGGCATTTTAGCTTTCTATAGTACGGTTGTCTTTAAACTAGTTTTTTTAGAAACAGTGCTACGATACGCAAGGTTTGAAAATACGTATATTAAACTTGCTGTACTCTTTGCTCCCTTCGTTTTAATCTATCACAATTTATAACATACTTGTTTGAATAAGAGTATTCTGCTGACGAAAGACGGAATTGAAATGTTCAAATTATTTATTTATTCCTTAACTGTAAATCTGTGTACGATTTCGTAAAATATTCTGCTAAAAATATATTTCAAACTTAATTCGCTAAAAAAATGTTTTTTGTTCAGCTGGAAATTTTACAGAAACCAAATTTTTGTAAAATATAAAATTTTTATATCAACAATTGCCTTTGTAAAAAACAGTAAATATTGCTAAATTGAGTCCATTGAGTAACAAAAAAAGAAAATTTTTAATAGGCCTCTACGCATTGATGAGCAAAATTAATTGCAAAACATTTTTACTTCCTAGTACGAAGTAAAGGAAGTATTATGTTTGCAAAAAATTTCAGATTTCAATGGAACGTACGTATGTATGTGCGTGCGTATGTATTTCACATAACTCAAAAACGATTAGCCGTAGGATGTTGAAATTTTGGATTTAGGATTGTTGTAATATCTAGTTGTATACCTCTCCGTTTGATTGCAACCGACTGAACCAGAAGTGTCAAAAAAATCCCAAAATCCAAAAAGATTTGGATTTCTTAACTGCAGTAATAAATTATCATTGAGAGCTTTTCAACGACATATCATAACTGGTACTTATTTTCATTCGTTCCAGAGATATAGCCAAATAAAATTTTAATTAATGAAATTTTTAATATTATAAGGGGAAGGCACATCTGTTCGAATCTGACTTCATCTCTCTCCTTATTTTTTTAAATTTAAATATATTGATTTATTAATAATTTTATTAGCTTCAGATTGTAAAAATAAAAAATTACAATAAATAATAATTCAATAATATAAAAAATATCAGAAGTTATTAAACTTCTGATATTTTGAAATATTTACTTCTAAAGTTATGAAATAAAATTTTATGTACTTTTCATCTTAAAAAAATGTGTATATGTAATTTAATAGGCGTACAAGGAAGTCACATAAAATTTTTACAATTTAAAAGATGTCGCATTAAAAAACGTATATATTATGATTTGTAAATCACTACTTGAAATATTTATTAAAAAAAAACTGACTGTGAAGTTGTAATAATCTCCTGGCACTGGTTATTCATTCTTATATAATGGAAAAATAATGATACATGAAAATAAACCAAAAAGTTTTAAAAAATCAAAAAAAAAATCGAGATTTAAAAATTTTTATCGTTTGGTGCCCCAAATATTGTCCCCAAAGTACTTTTTGGGGTAACTTGTACTATTTCTGTGCCTAGGAAGACAAAAAAATTCGATTAAAAGATAAATTTAATAAATAAAAAGCTTTTTTTTATTTTTAGATAAGGGAGAATTTTGGGGCAAATTGCTTATTTAAAAAAATGGTAAGATAAGCATGCTCGGATACAAGATATTGAGCTTAGTAAATTGGGATTACGTTTGCAAAATTTTGAGAAAATTGATCCATAAAATTATTTATCCCACCCCCTAGAACTACTGATCCCAAAGTTTTACCAACAAATTATCCCATATGCATAAGTCTCTGTACAAAATTTTATCAAAATTTGTTATCCGATCAAAAGTTATTCGGCTTCAAACGAGCCAACACTCGTACATACGTACGTACGAACATTTCTCCGCCACTCTTTTTTTTTGTATTTTAGGTCCCTGGATCATGAAATGTCGAAAAATGAAAAAAAAAACCGATTCCCTATTTTTTGAGTGATTAGTTTCCTTCTTGCAGAATAGCTAAAATGCCAGGAAAATAAGATGAACTTATAACAGTTAAAACTTTTTTTATTGTATTTTTTCAATATATTTATATTTACTGTAACAGACAACAAAAAATATTATTTCTCTACGAACCATGTCGATTGGTTCTATTATTATGACATTTTATATCTGATAAATATGATACCTGTGATAATTTTAAACTGGATTTCATCCAGTTGATATTGGATAAACATGTTACGACAACACCGATGTTTATTTATTGATTAATTTATTAACACTGTAATGTAACAAAGTATTAACACGTAACTAGTATGTTTAGATAATAATTAATAATCAATAGTTATTATCTGTGAGTATATTAATATTAATATCTACAAGTATGAGTTTATATAATAATATAGTTCAACGATTATGTAACGCGATGTAAACATGGAAGAAGAGGTATTTTCACTAGAAATAATATGAAAAGAAACTCGTATGTTTAACTTCACTTTGATACAATATAGTTTAATCATTTACTAAAAATTAATTTTTTAATGATATTCCTAGTTAGCTACAAATTTTCGATGAATTTAAAGCTTAATAATTAACTGCATAATAATTAGTAAACGTTCGTGACTGTTCTTTCCTCCTTCCCCAAATCACTTACGTTAACCTATACAATATCATTTCATTTCTGAAATTATTTTTAAAAAATGGAAGGACAAATGAAGAGTAATGTTATATGATTGTTTTGTATTTGACTTTATACAGTGGTCACGTGCATAATAATAGTCTGAAAATAAGTCAGTTTTTTCTTTCTTTTCTTTTGTTTTCCGTAGGAGGAGTTTTTTTTATATCATAGTGAGGGGTTTAAGTATTATTTTTCGTTTATTAATTACGGTTAATGTTACGTGCTTTTTTCGAGAGAAGAATCCAAAATTTCTGTTAAAAAAGATTGTTGTATATCATTAGAGGAAGGTTAACAAAAAGTAAATAAATATATTACAAAATAACAATTATATTAGTTTTGTAGCTTTCTTTTACAGGTGTAAAAAGAATAGTACTGTATAAACGTAATTTAAAATAAAATAAATTCATTTTTGTGCCTCTTTTCTCTCTGTTTTGTTCTTTTTTTTTGCTGGGTAGGATGGATTGTAAGATATAAAAATTTTTACTATGTTAAAAATGGCAAGCTTGAGTGGTATTCGAATCTAGATTCTTCAGGATGGACGGTGGATATCTTTCATCTGCTTCAATATTACCGACGTAAATTGGCATTAAATAAATAAAATCAAAATATATGTATTTTTTCAGCAAATTGCTGACTTATACGTATTTTGAAGTTTAAAAAGGGTCTGTTTAGGTTATAAAAGTAATCTGTATTAAAAGATCACAGCCGGGAAGAAACTAACAGTTGAGTGAAGCGGACAAAAATAGCTAGGCCTAATATATTGCACGTTGTAAAAATAAACTACAAAATCGTATTTCAAGAAACAAAAACAGAACAAAATAGATAGTAGTTAGTGACGTTTTCTATGGAGATTTAACCGTAGGAAGTTAAGCTCCTTTGTTTTAAATTACATGAAACGTTGAATGCATTACCGTAATTGTCTGAACATTTGAAATTCTAGTTGTTTGTATTGCTTCTTATTTAGACATCAATTACAGTAGGAAATACGTAAATATATTATTCCTATTATTGTAAAAAAATTGAAATATGAGTTTCCCGTTTTCATTTTATTGATTCACTTAGAATTGCTTTGGCTACGCATTTAAATTTTATAATATTTTCATTTTGATACGTTTTGATTTTATCCAATAAAAGTAAACTATTCAAGCAATACCTTTTTGTTGTACTGATCGATTATTTAAAAAATTAAAATTGTTTATTTAATAATTATAAGAGTAATGTATGTGCATTATACGTTTTTTTTTTATAAAAGACAAAATATTGTTTCAGTTGAGAAAATCCGTAAATGTAATCGTTTAAAATAATCAACTCTTTATTTCTTCAAAAGTTACTGTAATTTCTATTTAAGTAGAATTAAGTAGATCAAATTTTCTTGCGGTTCCAGTTATTTAGATGTACGTACTTACAGGGTTTTACACAGTTTTGATTTCTTTTACCCAATACTCTTCTCTTTTTTCCTGTTTAGCCTCTGGAATTACCTTTCAGGTACTACTTCAGAGGATGAATGAGGATGATATGTATGAGTGTAAATGAAGTATAGTCTTGTACAGTTCTCAGTTCGACCATTCCTGAGATGTGTGGTTAATTGAAACCCAACCACTTAAGAACACCGGTATCCACTATCTAGTATTCAAATCCGTGTAAAACTGCCTCTGCTAGGACTTGAACGCTAGAACTCTCGACTTCTAAATCAGCTGATTTGGGAAGACGCGTTCACCACTACACCAACTCGGTGGGTTTTTTTACCTAATACTCTGGATTTTTGGTTTCTCTACGCGATTTGGATTGCAATATACCTTTCATAATTATGTTAAGTGGTTTACAAACACTTGCCACAGTTTTACTTTGTTCAGCTGAAGAATGGATTGGTCTGAAATTATGTCTTTGTTGCTCGCTTTTATTCCAGAACCCTCACTGTCTTCCATAGACGAAAATGCGGTACGTTATATAAAGTAAGTGTATTCTTTAACAAACTTGACCTTCAAACTTTTTTTATTGTTTATCTTGCAGTAATCCATAATTATAGTAACATCTATTATTAATATTAGCTCCCTACCAAGAAAATGTAATGTTGTTATAGAAAATTAATTGATTATTTATAAGTTTGGATATTACTATAGGTTTGTTGTAGTTGACTAACTTGTGTTGTAAAAGTTCAAATTTTTTATTAAGTACCGGAATAAACATTTTTTCTTAGTTTTTCTGAAATAGAATATTTCAAATTATTTTTAATTCACTGTTTTTCGAATATACTCGTTATCCATTGAATTAAAAAAAAACAAAAAAACTAGAAACTGAGTACCTCATTCCAAAACGTTTCACACTTTCGTTATTTGAACTTCATATAAGAAAAAAAAAACTAGTTTTATATTTCAAAATTTTCTTGTATGTCATTATGTATATACGTAAAAAACATCCTCTAAGGAAATTCTTTCTTCTTAAAAGTTTTTTGGTAGCTAAAAAAAAAAAAAATTAAAATTTATAGTGAGAAAAGTTAAAAACTTTCGAGAGTTCTTTCTCATATCACTCAAGACAAAATATGAGATATAAAAGGAATTCTCAGTACTAGGTTGTAAAAAAAAATGTACATAAAATAAAATATGTATAATGCTCATTCTTGCGTAGTATTTGAATTGGTACTGAAAATTTTGGGACCTTATTAATTTATTTTTCAAAATAATATGCAAATATGCAAATCAGCATATGATATGCATTTTTATAAAATAATGAAATAATGATTATAACAAATTTTTTAATTATTTGTAAGTGCTTTCATAAGATCGTTTCCGAACTGTAATTCAATTAACTTCCTCAATGGTATCAAAGATGGCAATTTTGTTAAAGACGTAACTGTATAGTAACAATTTTTAGTAAGCAAAGAATGTATTGAAGCAAAATAGAAGAGAAAAACACTTAAAAACAGTTAAAAAAGAAAAAAAGCAAACTATGCGCATTTCCATTGTTAAACAATCATCGTCAGTAGAAAGAGGAAAGGAAATTACGAAAAGAGGTGAATGTAAAAAAAAAATTCTTATTTTATATTGCGTACTCTTATAATATTATATGTATACATAGAGATTATTAATTTCCGTTTTACTTGTAATAAAATTATCAGTAAAAATATTAAGTTCATGAATAGTGTTTCTTAAAAATGCTATTGAAATTCTAGCAATATTTCATAAAAAAAAAGAAAAGAAACTAGTTATACTGCCTATTTCTTATGTGTATTACTTAATCTGATTAGTGTTAGATTAGATTAACAGCGAGTTTTCTTATCTGACAAGCTGCACATAATGACATTAAACACATATTAAATCTCTTCATGTAAGTTGTGGTTCTTGATAAAATTCAAGTTTGTAGAAAGCAATATTTCTTTCTTCTATTTCTCAGTATAATTAATACTAATGCTGTATTTTACTTTTATTAAGTTTTATAAGAAATAACAAAGTCAGAGTGTTGAATTTTTGTTTAAAAAAATTATTACACATGTAGATCAGTTAAAATAAATAATCAGATTTGTTTTCTATAAGAGTAATGATAATTTCTATACAGCAAGTCCCCATAATAACAGATTGAAGGTGTAACTTGATAATGCTGAATGTCTTCTGCGTCGCCGTGAAGTTGACGCCAATGTGCGATAAGAAGACAACAGGAATCTACATTACTCTTCACTTAATTTTTTTCAGCCTGGGTTAAAATGCTTGTTATCTTGAAAATAATTATGCCACTTTCACGAGTAGTTTGTTTTCTCATGTCAGGTTACATACAACCTTTTTCGTTTAATTATTTTTGTATTAAATAAACAGTTTTTTTCATAATAACTTCTAACAGTAATAACATTCATAGTAACAACAGAATGACGCCCAATAACTGTTACTGATGGATGATAAATTTTGTAGTGTATGAAAAATACTTTCCTGATAGCGTGTTTGAAAAATACACCACTAGACAGTCAACATAACTTCGAAACTTCACGGTTTTATATATATATATATATATATATATATATATATATATATAAAAAACCTCAATTTATGTGAATGGTATTTTCGTACTCCTGATATCACAAAAAAGTCTATAAAAACAATTATTACCATATTAAAAATAATCGAAACGTACATAAAGTTGTTTTTTTTAGGTAAATTTCATAAGAAAGCTATTGCAATGAGTACCATGATTCGCTTCCGGAAAATTTCGACATATCTTCGCGTTTCACATCTCCCAGACCCCCAAAACCACCGTCTGGTCAAAAGTTTATGTATATATATATATATATATATATATATATATACAGGTATCCCATATAAAACGCAACCCATCAGTCACTCATCCATGAAATTTCAAAAGTCAAGCTTACTCCCCTACTCGTTACTGAAATGGACTCGTCCAACATCTGAACATCGCGGCGACGCAGTAGAACACTACCGATAGTAACAACAATGCAATCATAACGTTCAATGTATTGCTAGAGACAAGATGGTGTTTTCGCTAGATGAACGTGTTTTCATTGTTGAGTCGTACTTCAGTACGAAATCAGTGGTTGCAGTGCAAGATTTGTTTCGCCATAAGTACCCAGATAAACCAGCTCCTAACAAAACATCAGTATTAAGATTAGTTGCAAAATTTAGAGAGACTGGTTCTGTTAATAACAAGGAACACAAAAAAACTGTGTCAGTGTTGAATACAGATAGTCACTGAAATCAAAGACCGATTACTCGCCTCGCCAAATAAATCGATCAGACGTTTGTCTGCTGAAATTAATTCGTCTAAATCAACTGTTCATCGGGCGACCAAACAATTACAATTACAACCTTATCGCATTCAAACGGTTCATTGACTTCTTGAGCCCGACAAAGAAAAACGGCTACAATATTGTCAACGGTTCCGTCGATTTCTGCGTGAGGGAATTAATGTTATGGATTCGTTATTTTTCACAGATGAAGCACGGTTTCATTTGGATGGCTACGTAAACAGCCAAAACAGTAGGATTTGGAGCACTGAAAATCCCCACGTTTATCACGAAAAACAATTACACCCGCAGAAGTCGGGCGTGTGGTGCGCGATATCGCGGAAGAAAATAATCGGTCCTATTTTTTTCGAGTACACCATTAATGCAGAACGATATCAGGATATTTTGTTTCAGTTCATCGCACTCTTGGAAGAGGAAGACAGACACTGCCGGCTACAACATGACGGTGCGACATCGCACTACGCAGGTTCAACTTCTGATTT